>NC_133810.1:4485036-4625036 GCF_043250625.1 Sebastes fasciatus
CACACTGCTCTGTTTGAATTTAAGTTTGGTATTGTTCAGGTTTTGTACATGGTAGGCTTCTCCTTTTTAATACTCCTCCTTAATGTCGTTATAGGTGAGACATCTCTATATCTGCGACTTCCATAAGAACTTCATCCAGAGCGTCCGCAACAAGAGGAAGAGGAAGACCAGTGACGATGGAGGAGAGTCCCCGGATCATGATGTGGAAGTGCCTGAGGTAATGTGGACTGAAATGTTACTCCCAGTGTTCACCACAGACATCAGAGCTGAAGCACAATAAAAAAAAGAGGAACAAAAGAAAACACGACGTAGGAAACCTTAAAAAGTCCTGGTGGAATTGTTGTCAGAATACGCTCGCTTAACCAACGTCCCTCTTTTTAAGAAATTCTATATTCATCCTGTACTCGGTTGTGCTTGTGTTGCTTTTGAGTGTTTATTGCTGCACTGACCCAATTTCTCCACGGAGATCATTAAAGTTTCATCTCCTTTAAAAGCAGAAAAAGAGGAGAGAAGCCTCTGGGGAGTCTTGAGTAAGATGGAGTCGGGATGAAAAGTTACCATCCCTCATAATTCACTGACTGACTGCATCCCCCGTCTGCGTTGTGTTGTTCAGGTCGACCTTTTCCAGCTTCAGGTGAACACGTTGAGACGCTACAAGCGACACTACAAGCTGCAGACCAGGCCCGGACTCAACAAGGCCCAGCTGGCAGAGGTAAGAGCACACTAAGAGCTGAACGAATGTGGAGATGTTGGGCGTCTTGTTATTTGCACTGTACATGGCGATGTTGTGTTCTTTTCAGTATTGACCATGAAACCATGTCAGTACTGCGAATTAGCCCGATTCCACCGCAGGAACAATTTCAGGAACCTTACCTACATATCGTCCGGTAGATTTGGTTTCTCTGGCGTAGTTCCTGGTCTCCAAAAAGTCCCTCCTCTGAGGGTAGTATGCTTTGATGGCCCAGGAACAATCGGCTCGGGGTTTTGCTGAACTAGTCAAACACAAACCGGCTTGTACGGCTTCCTTTACCTGGATTTACTGACGTTCACAAAAAAAAAAGTGAGCGAACAAGAGATTCAAAGAACAGCAGAGAGAGAACAGAACTTTATTTGCTATTTAATTAAATTGTAAATTTGAAATAACCACCATGAAACACTCAGCAGATTGTCACTACTTTGGAGACAGGCGTCTGGAGTACACCTTGATAAATGTATTACTATAGAGACAGAGCACAACTCGCCCACCGGAGGGGAAAACAACCGATGTCACAATATGCAACAAAGTGCTGAACCGCTAACGAAATGCCTGTAACTAGCTAAAAACATCAGATTTCAGCATGTCAAAGGATTATTTTAGCACCCTACGTCTACCAGGGGTGCAGTTGAACTAAATGATGATGGATGATGATTAAGATGATGAAGCTGGCTGTGTGTTGGAAAGCTACTCTAGTTAGCTAAGGCACTTACAAACATAATACTGCATAGCTTTCTGATTCATCCACATTCCTCTATAACACAAGTTGCATACTGTTAAAATGCTTTAGCTTACTTACATAAATATAGTTAGCCTTAAACTGACATTTGGAGAAAACGCTTGCTGCACGCATCGGCATACATACTGAGTGTCAGGATCCCACAGTTTTCCCATTCGTCCTGCCGATGCCTCACTTTTGTCTTCATAAAAGCTGAGTTTTTCGGGTTCGGCAGCTTATAAAAACTGTGTTCTTTACCCTGTTTGGTAGTGCATCCCACCACACGGTAGCTTTTAGGCTTTTTCTCTGTTGTTTGTAAGCAGACAGGCACCATCACGTAATACAAAGTCAGTGGTGAGCGATGAATTGTTTTCCCCAAGATTTAATTGTGCTTTGTCTGTATAGATATTAACAGCATCAGTTTATCTACTTACAAACTTAAAAACATTTTTTAGATTTATAGAAACTTGATTTCACAACTTTTGTAGTAGCATCCTTGGAGGAAAAATCGGGCTCATAGTTCATATTGTGTAACATTGAAGGCCATTGAGCTGCCCTCATTAGGCGACCTCTTTCTCCTCAACCCTCGGCTCCACGTTGCTCATTTACCGTGATATACGTCGTGTTGCAGGTCCTATTCCACAGTAATTGGTCATGGAGAGATTGTTAGGCTAATTTGCCAAATGGACAGGTGGACTTCATGCAGCTGGCCAGGCCCGCATCCTTTACAAATACGTCCTGTATGCAGCGCTGTCGGTTGACCTGCGGGGGGGGGAGGTCGGATGTGACTTGACTGTCGCGCTAACAGTGGGAATGAATGAATGAATGAATGCAACCGGGCTGTTAGTTGAATGTTTCCCCAGGCTTTTAGTCGGGTTCAGGCCCTCCGATTAATGAGCCTCTCACATCATTAATAAAGCGCCAGTCAACAGCCCGCAACCAGTTACAGCTGTCCCCGTGTTCAGGGGAGCCAGCGACCGCAGAGGGCTGCACAGAGGACGGTTGTTTTCTTCTCTTTGAGGCTGCTTTATGAATCCAAGCAACCAGTAGTTAAGTCTTGATTGAATGTCTCCCACTGGAAAATATTCATTTGTTAAAGTCTTCAAAGATTTTAGCAGCTCTCCGTCGTCGTGCACACTGATTGTTTTGGTTAGCTGCTATTTAAAAAGTGATCAAAGTAAAACACAAAATCCACCATAAGACATTTGAAAACTGTTTAAAAGGTACATTAAACTTAGTCGGACCCGCCAGATGATCCATCTCAGAAGTAGTTTTGAAAAGGGCACTTTCAAAAAAAACACTTGGCAGGTGATTGGATGAACCATCTGTCAATCAAACTCTTGCCGAAGCCAGTCGGGAGAAGAGCAAAAACATCACCATCAGTGCCGTATTTTGCTCTTCTTTCAATGAAGAAATACTCTCCAGTCCTGATAGAACTGATTTCAGCATCTACGCCAACCTCTTCAGGAGCCGCCGTCGTTGTTTTGAACGAACAGTCGCCTCGCCGTGTCGTTTCACACACCTAAGCCACGCCCGTAGTTGCCAGTAGCTCCTCACAGGACGCTGATTGGTCCGTGCTCTGGCTTTGCCGGACACGAACGCATTACTTGAAGCCTGACAAGATGGACTTTCGTGCGATATGTGATCCCGCGATTTCCGCTTCGTCTCGCCTTGTGCGAGGTTACATTAAACTGGTATTTCGTTATGGGATTTTCCCTCAGTGGTATACATGTTTGATAACTGGCTGATAGATGAGATAAAGAGATGCTTTCAATGCATTTACAGGAGGAGTTATATTTGTCAGCAATCTTCAGTTGAGTTGAGTGACACTTAGTCAAATAAAACATGTTATAGCACAGCTTACAAGTTACTTAAAAGTGTATTCAGCATCCTCTTCAGCACGTCGGAAACGTTAAAAAACAGTGTGCGTGTGCACTCTCTCTTGAATACTGCTTTGGGACACAGTTGTAAAAACAACATCTAAATTTGATCACATGGGAAGCAGGATGCTGAACGCCATGAAACAATTCATGAACATAAACGTAGATGAACATGGTAGACGTATACTGAGTTTTTACTTTCAACCTCTTTCTCCTCCTCTGCAGACGGTGAGTCGCCACTTCAGGAATATCCCGGTGAACGAGAAGGAGACGCTGACCTACTTTATTTACATGGTGAAGAGCAGCAAGAGCCGCTTGGACCAGAAAGGCGACGTCGGCGGCGGCAAACCGCTGGACTAAAAGTTCAACCGCAGCAGTAGCTACACAACAATAATCCATGGCTATACACAGAACCTGGACACCACTAACGGCACCTACAAACCAAAACCAGCTCCTCCTGCTACCCCGCCACCGTCCCGCTCCTCCGTAAGACCAGAGCACAAACTCTTGTTGTCCTTAGAGGACGTTTAACTGATATGGAGGAGAATTCAGGGTGGGATGAGTTATCTTTCGCTCATTTTGACCCTCTTCACATATAAACAGTCTCTGCGCATGTTGTCACGATTTCCTCTTTCATCTGCTCCACAAAAGCCAGGTCTCTAAAAGACTGTCGAGGACCAGGACTCACCTCCGCAGGGTTTTACGTCGTCATGCTGTAATGTAAACTGTCAATATGTACAAAAGAACAGCGTCCGATCTTAAGTAAGTTGGTTGAATGCAATGTACAATATAGCTGCCTTAAAAGTCAAAAAAAAAAAAACAGGTTTCAGTAATTTTGGGTATTTTTTTTTTTTTAGCCGAGTTGACTTAACACGTTCACCGAGAGGAATGCTTGTGCCAAACGGGGAAAGCTTGTTGGAACTGAATGATTTTTTTTATCGTGAATGAATGAATTGTTGGAAAAGGGGCGCTGCCTTTTGCTGAAGTTACGTCCAGCATATCAGGGGGTCAGTTTAGAAGTGTCACCAAATTCACATTCTCAATAATGTCTTGCAAAACAAGCTGATCTCAGTCCTGATATTGAATCTTTTTAGTCGCCCTTTTCCAACTGGACGTGATGCGTTTGAAGACCGATGGTGGTGAATGATGTAGCATTTGGCTGTGGCCCACACTTCTCTTTCTTTAGCTCTTTTACGTGCGTATGAACACACACTTACTCATTAATTTACTCTGTGCATCGCAGGTGTTGGTAGCTCCATTTTTGTCATTTGTAACCCCATTTTCTGCCCTTTCTCTTTAGTTCAGCCTTAAGTTGTGTCTGTGTGCATATATGATTTAGATTCCTCCATCCTGTATGTGTGTGTGTGTGTGTGTGTGATAGAGGTGTAAAAGTAATTATTAGCGTCATTTTAATATTTAAGAGCAGTGTTTAAAGTGGACAACGTCTTTATTTGATACTTTCCCTGGATGTATTTTCAAGAAGCTGGGTTAAACCACAAAAGTACTTATTTTTTTTTCTTAATCTTTTGAATAATTCTTCAAATTAAAACATGTGTATGGATGCCTTCTTTCCATATTGGCTAACAAAAAGTCAGTCCAACAAAAAGCCTTTTTACATTTGTATGCCCAGTTGAAATAATCCTGTTGTAAAAGGTCCAACATGAATCTAATTTGGCACTAAATGTGGCATCAAACCATAACTGGATTTTTTTTTTTTTTTATGAGTTTATTATGACCATCTTGACTCCTTAAATTTTTGCACTTGTATGTAAATGACTCTGCATTTTGACCATTTATTGTTTTAATTATTAAGTACTTTTCAAGGAATTGATTCATTTGTTTAGTTTGTGAGGTGAATGAGAAAACAGAATGAAGGATGTCATAATTTGTGGATTGTTTTTCAAAAGTTGTGATGTGAAATGTAACCCCGAAACATTTGATATGATGAATCCAAGTTGATTTATACTCTTAAACGCACTTCTGAAACCTTCACACACAATGCACAACTTTTGGTTTTGCATCTTCTCAACACAACTTTTAAACTCCAATTCTGTCTTCTTTTTTTTCTCATAAATTGTACACAGTTTTTGTTGTGATTTTTTTTTTCAAACTCTGCATCCTCTGTCACAAATCCTATTTAAGTTTGTTCATCACACTGAGTTTGTCTACTTTCAACAGGGTTATTTTTTATTTTATTTTTTTTGTGTGTTATATTTTGCTTGTAGGTTTGTTAGCGTCATGTAGATAACACCCAACTTTATTAACATATAGGCCATGCCACATTAACCTAATTGTTGTATTAGAAAAAGAACATATTTAAATATGGCTGCTTATTGCTCCTAATAATAATAAATGTATTGTACAGACAGAAGCAACAGTCTCGTCTCCGTTCATTCAGATTGCTCAACTGTCATACATGTTTTTACACTTAAAGGTCCCATATTGTAAAAAGTGAGATTTGCATGTCTTCTATATTATAAAGCAGGTTTAAGTGCTTTATAAATAATGTTAAACTATCAAAACGCTCAATATATGGAGAAATACACACAGCCCGTATTCAGAAATTGTGCATTTGAAACAAGCCGTTTGGATTTCTGTCCATTTGTGATTTCACAAATATACAATATATAGACCATTACATGGTTTTAAACATAAACATTCTAAATGTGTCCCAGTTTATTTCCTGTTGCAGTGTATGTAAATAACATCAGCTGACAGGAAGTAAACATGGACCCAAACTGTTGCCTAGCAACGCAATTCCGCTGAAATGCACTAAAACGGAGCGTTTCAGACAGGGTGAATACAGGTATATTCAGGCAGACAGTGTGAGGAAAATAAAGTGTTTTTTTAACATTACAGCATGTAAACATGTTCTAGTAGAAACACAAAATACAAGTATGAACCTGAAAATGAGCACGATATGGGACCTTTAATATATGAACACATATATACCATGAGAATAATAGCTGTAACTTTTGAAATGAAGGAAAATGCAGCCAGGTTGGGTTTGTCTCCCTGATGTTGTAGTTTCTTCCTGCTGTGTTGTTTCAGTAACAGCCATCGACCACTAGGTGTCACTGTAGATCCTCACATTAATAATTAGAGGGCAGCACTACACAGAGAAGGTTATAAAACACATTTCAGGGGAAAACAGTTTACATAAAAACAGCAGTAGCGTTCAAACATTTTGTAAGTGTATAAGAGGTCACTTTTTCTCAGCAGGGAGACTTTATTTTTGGAGACAAAATGAATACTTATTTATCACTATCTAAAAACCTGAATAAAGTGTGAAGGAAGGCTAACAGAACACTGCAGCCCACAGAGCGCCTTTAAGCCAATTAAATAGAGTTATATAGATTGTTTGTCATCCATTTATAGGATACAATTTCACACACATGACTAATCGGCACAGGGGGATTATACATTGCTTTATTTAAGATTTTTCTTTTTATTATTATTTATTTTTTGTTAATCCTAATTTGTATGCAACTTCTAAACCAGTTACATGACTCCTCTGAATAGTATAGGCCACCAAGGAGAACTGGCATTGGAAAATGGGACAATAAACAGCCCCGACATCGATCTTTAATTAAACTTTAATGCTAGAATTCAGTCAAGAAAGTGAAAGTTAGACATTTAAATGTGTAATCTCAGAATTATATATATAAATAAAAAATAAAAATAATAAATTCCTAGAAAATAATCAGAATTTCAGTATATCCAAAAGGCCAATATTCTGGGATTAAATTCAAAAAGAAAAAAATATTTTTTAATTAATTTAGAATTAACCCCTACTTATATTGTTATTAAATTATGTGGAGATTATTTGATTAATTTCAGAAAGATTTTTCAGGTGATTTTTATTTTTTTTCCCCATTGATTATAACCATTACTTACCCAAACAAACAGGTAAAAGACAAAGCAAGAAAATGAAGACATGGCCTGGTTATTGGGGAATAATAATAAGACATTAATTCCTTTAATCGTTAAATAAGAAACAAACAAAAAACACCTTCACTACAGCTGGAGTGACTTAAAATAATTCATTTATTTACGGAACTATATATAACTTCACATCCAATGTACATTTCAATCAACATTTCGCACAGAAATAAAAACCTTTTGTCCCTTTTTTAATTGTAGTGTTTATAGTGAAAGCTGTGCGTCAGAACGGACAGTGACATTTAATTTTTTGAGGTAGATTCAGTAAAATTGAATAATTTTCTACAAGAAGAAACATCAACAACAGCCACTATAGTTTACAGTCAGGACATATCTGACCGGTAATACTGGATTAATAATGTTTATTTTATATTCTGACTGCGCCAAATTCAGCTGGATGAGACAGTAACAAAAAAAAAGTTTCCCCTTAAAAATGTGTTTCCTCTAGGCTATTTCTAGATTTTTATTTTATTTAATTTCAGTTTTTTACATGACATCACATTACAAAGAAGTCTATCAATTGATTGTATTAATAATAAATGTTTAAAATTAAAATATATATTTTAGATTTAACACCACGTCATGTTTTGTAAACTTTTTGCAACTGAAAATTTACAAATTATAGAAACGTTCAGGCCAAACTGAGTAATGAAATAAAATATATATATATATATCACAATTTATTTTGTTCCCATTAAACTAACTCACAACATACTGGCAACACATGGCCAAACAGTTTCTTAACATTACAATTAAAGTCAAATTATAAAAGATATTTGATCCTCATAACTGCTTTCTGATTAGACAAATCAACACCTGTAAATCTTCTGGAAACTCACTCTGAGAAATGTTAATATTCAGCTGTGCAGCTCGTGTGGCTGTGATTTGTCATAAATTACCAAACAGGAAACAACACAGCAACCCCCCCTCCCCAGTTATAGCTGAGCTGGAATTTAAAATAATAAAAATAAGTTTCATTTTGCACCTCAGTAATGGCGTTCCTCTCAGACCACAACACACTTTGCATTTACACCCCATTGCCATAATGTTATAATGTATTTATTTTCTGCTCCAGCACCCATCAGATGGTGGAAAACCACCGCCACTCCACGCCAGATAGAAACACATTTTTAGGGGAGACAGATGTTGTTTTTTTTCTTGCCACATCTGGTCTACAGCACTGGAAGGAGTGGAAACATAAAAAAAAAAAGCAGAAAATACCACAAATATCATACAACCGCACCAGGAGAGAAGAAGAAGAAGGTCAACAAAGTGTCCATGTTCCTTCCAAGTGTCCTTCTCACCTCGTTTTTGCATGTTGTCCTTTAATTCTCTCCAATTTTGTGCATCATTGCACGCACAGCGGTGTGTTTAGGTTCAGTCTGGTTCAGTGGTTTTTTATCTGATTTCAATCCAGAGTCTCTGAGGAGGGTTTTTTCTTCTATATAAAGAGGAGGAGGAGGGTCACTGGTTGAGCTCCAGAGCCCAGACCTGCTGAGGCCACCCGGTCCGGCCCTTGGTCACCTTCTTCTCGGCTCCGAATGAGTCCTGCAGGCCGTCAGTCTGTGACACCAAAAAACACACCAAGTTACCGTCAGCAGGCTGCAAAACACATGGACCTCCACCTTTAGTTTACTGAGAGCTAGAGAGGTCTATTGCATTTCCTGCTTTATATCTACACAACATACTTTATATTATATTTACACTCCTCTGAGATCTGGAAAGACCTACGAAAATGTGGCTGTTTTTCAACATGATGTAAACTTAGACGACAATGTGGGGCCTTCAGAGCCATGACATCACAGGCTTTCATGCTTTAAAAGTCAGTGATCAATGAGACTAAACTTCAAATGAAGCTAAACCACAAATAATTTAACGAATATGTAACAAAATATCACATATTTATATATTGTGTAATATTAAATAATTATACATATTTTTTAAACAACAGATAAGATATTCCTTTATTAGTCCCAGAGTGGGGAAATTTGCAAAATAATAATTGCAAATAAATAATACTATAGTTATCGTTATCGACATATATACTTTGTGAGGAAATGTTGCTTTAAAGTGAAAACAATAGCTATATATATTTATGAGGATATAAATGATATAGGCTAGTTGTCATGGTGATCAGCAGCCTCAGATATTGTTATTTTATTTTATTATAAATGTGACTTCAGTGTGTGTGAGGATAAAAGCGTCTAAACAGCATGCATATTTTAAAGAGGTGAAAAGTTGATTATTTATTTATTTATTTGTTTGGATATTACAGCAACACGCCATTGTGATTAAAGCCTACAAAACTATAAGCCTTGTTATATTGGATCTTAAACAAAAATGCCATTAAATATAATAGACTCAATTGGCTGAGAATATAATTTAATAATATTTTTTGTTGGGAATTGTAGTTATAATTCAGATAATAATCAGACTGAAAAAAAGCAAAACCATAAACTCTCTTTTATATTTAGGTTTTGTTTTAAAACTTTGGGGTTCATTTGTAAAGTGGCAACTTTTAAATCTAAACTCAAGACCAAACTGCTCTCAGACGCTTTTCTTAATTGATCAAATGCTGCACTTTACTGTCTTTTGATTGTTTTTATTATCCTTTTAATTTCTTTCTTTTAACTTATACTTTTATATTCTTTTATTCGTTTTTATCTTATGCACTTTGTGCTCTTTTATCTTGCTTTTATATATGTTACGCACTTTGAATTGCCTTTGTGTGTGAAATGTGCTATATAAATAAACTTGCTTTGCCTTGCAAAAGAGGTTTAATCTCAATGTGACTTCCCAGTTAAATAAAGACGAATGCAGTCTGATAAATCAGAGCATATTTTAAATTCCACCTTAAAATATTGTCTGGACTATAGCCTTGTTATATTGGATCATAACAAAAATGCCATTAAATATAATAGGCTGCACCACAATCATTTTTTAGAATCAATTGGCTAAGAATATAATTTAATGATATTTTTCGTTGAGAATTGTAGTTAGAATTAAGATAATAATCAGACTGAAAAAAAGCAAAACTATAAACTCTTTTATATTTAGGTTTTGTTTTAAAACTTAACTTGTAAAAGAAGTTTAATTTCAATGTGACTTCCCAGTTAAATAAAGGTTGAAGGTTTGCTGCAGTCTGATAAATCAGAGCATATTTTAATGAGGTTGATTATTTATTTATTTATTTGGATATTACAGCAACACGCCATTGTGAGTAAAGCCTACAAGACAATAGCCTTGTTATATTGGATCATAACAAAAATGCCATTAAATATAATAGAATATAATGTAATAATATTTTCGTTGGGAATTGTAGTTATAATTCAGATAATAACCAGACTGAAAAAAAGCAAAACTATAAACTCTCTTTTATATTTAAGTTTTGTTTTAAAACGTTGGGGTTTCACTTGTAAAAGAGGTTTAATGTCAATGTGACTTCCCAGTTAAATAAAGGTTAATGCAGTCTGATCAATCAGAGCATATTTTAAATAAATGTGACTGCAGTGTGTGTGAGGATTTAAGCGTCTAAAGACCATGCTTATTTTAATGAAATGTTGATTATTTATTTATTTGGATATTACAGCAACACGCCATTGTGAGTAGCCTACAAGACTATATATAGCCTTTTGGATTTTATTGGATCATAACAAAAATGCCATTAAATATAATAAGGATGCATCACAGTCATTTTTTTAAGAATTAATTGGCTAAGAATAGAATTGAATAATATTTTCGTTGGGAATTAATTCAGATAATAAGCAAAACTATAAACTCTCACTCTTAAAATAATAAAATAAATCAGTTTTATATTTAGGTTTTGAGGTTTAATCTCAATGTGACTTCCCAGTTAAATAAAGGTTGAATAGTTGCTGCATTCTGATAAATCAGAGCATATTTTAAAATATTGTCTTTCCAGTTTAACCCTTTTTTCCAGGCCTCGAGCTATTTGTACAATGACTCAGAAAGTTCAGAAAAATCTAACTAGCTGCTGAACTGTTTTTAACTTACCGGCTCCCGTTTCCTTTTCAGATCCCGTAACTACAATTCCCAACAAAAAATATGATTAAATTATATTCTCAGCCAATTGATTCTAAAAAATGACTCTGGTGCATCCTTATTAGATTTAATGGCATTTTTGTTATGATCCAATATAGCAAGGCTATAGTCTTGTAGGATATACTCACAATGGCGTTTGGAGTCATTGTACAAATAGCTGGAGGCCTGAAAAAAGGGTTCAAATGGAAAGACAATATTTTAAGGTGGAATTTAAAATATGCTTCAACCTTTCAACCTTTATTTAACTGGGAAGTCACATTGAAATTAAACCTCAAAACCTAAATATAAAGCATGATTTAAAGAGTGAGAGTTTGTAGGTTTTTCAGTTTGGTTATTATTTGAATTATAACTACAATTATATTCTCAGCCAATTGATTCTAAAAAATGACTGTGGTGCATCTAATTATATTTAAAGGCATTTTTGTTTATGATCCAATACAACAAGTCTTGTAGGCTTTACTCACAATGGCGTGTTGCTGTAATATCCAAATAAATAAATAATCAACATTTCACCTCATTCAAATATGCATTGTGTTTATATCGTCATACACACTGAAGTCACATTTTGACTGTAATGTAACAACTACATTATTTATCAAAAAAGTAAACTGATTTCTTCACTTTTTGGTTGACATGAACTGTACCCCTAATTATAGAATGACTCTTGTACAATGGCTCCGAAAGTTCAGAAACAAATCGAACTAGCTGCTGAACTGTTTTTGGAGTTTATTTTGGAGGATTCTAGAACTTTTCAGAAAGAATCGAACCATCTGCTGGGAGTTCTTTAGAACGTTTCGGAGGATTCTAGAACTCACCGGCTCCCGTTTCCTCTTCAGATCTCTGTTCTCATATTTCTTAATCTCGGCCTTGAAGCCTTCCGTCTCTCCGGTGTCTTTGTCCAGCACGTCCATCAGGTAGGCGATGTAGCTGGTCGCCAGGCGTAAAGTTTTAATCTTAGACAGTTTAGTGTCTGCAGGCACGTTGGGGATACACTCCCGGAGCTCCGCGAAGGCCGTGTTGATGCTCTCCGTCCTCCGGCGCTCCTTCTTCGGCCCGCTCGTCCTCCTCTTCCCGCTGGCCGCCTGGAGCCCCTCCAGCAGCCGCGCATCGTGCGTCGCTCCGGGCTGCGCGTCTCCAGGGTACGGCGTCTGGACCTGGAAGTCTGGAGGCACCTCTCCGTGGTTCACCACCCAGCTCTGGAAGTATGGAGCATCCTGGTGGCACCGCTGCACGAAGGGGAAAGGTTCGTGCATCAGGTGGTGGTGGTGGTGGTGCTGGTAGCTCCCAATGAGGTTCATCATGAGAGGGATAGAAAATGATATATATATATATGTTTTTTCACATTGTCTTCATTCTGAAAGAGACTTCAGCAGAGGGTGAAAAAAAAAAGTTTATAATTCCAGAGAAGAAATCTCAAAATCTCCACTTTCTTGCGACTGTTTTCCAAAAAGAGGCTTCTGCTCTGATTTGTCCAAGAAATTTGACCCCTGGTGAAGGTGTGAGGCACCTTATATGATTTTGGATGTCAGCGTGCAAAGGAGGCAGCCAATAGAGGAAAAGCACCCAGGATGGGAGGAGAGTCTACACTGTAAACAATTGCTGTTAATTTACAGCAGGATTTCAACAGTACTCCTGTTATTGCTAAAAACAGTGCTTTACTGTTAATACAAAAGAAAACCTGTTAAAGGTCCCATATTATAAAAAAGTGAGATTTTCATGTTTTTTTTATTATTAAAAAGCAGGTTTAAGTCTTATATAAATACTGTGAAAGTATCGAAACACTCAATCCACAGGGAAATACACACAGTCCGTATTCAGAAACTCTGCATTTGAAACAAGCTGTCAGGATTTCTGCCCATTTGTGATGTCACAAATATATAATATTTGGACCCTTGACACAGTTTTAAACGTAAACATTCTAAATGTGTCCCAGTTTATTTCTTGGTTGTAGTGTATGTTAATGTCTGAAAAGCATCCCAGGATGGGAGGAGAGTCTACACTGTTAAAAAAAACTGTTTTTTTACAGTTTTTTTCAAGAAATTTTACATTTTTTGTCTGTATTTCAAAATGACAGGAAAAAAAATGTAAAAATTACATGTTTCATTTCTGATTTATATGTAAATGGTCTTAGATTTACAGTATTTTTTGTAATCACAATTGTAATTATCTGTATTTAAGCTTTTATTGATCATTTTTAAAGATAATTATTCTGTTTTTTAGAGGTTTATGACTCTATTTTAACAATTAATTTATGTTAGAAGAAAAAGATTTCATGGAATTCCAAAAATATTTCTTGTAAAATTACAGTAATAAAGGCTAATTAAATAAAGATAATTACTGTTTTGTTTTTTACAGTTTATTTATGTTAATTAACGGACAGTATTTTTCTGTTTTTTAACAGACATTTTTTGGCGCCTCTGCTGCCAGAACATTTCTGTTATTTTACCCTTTTTTTTTTACAGTGAGGGCTGCCCAAGGTGGGGCCCGCGGGCCAAAGTTGGCACGCCATAAGGTTTGATTTGGACCGCCAGATGTTTCCAGCAAATACTTTTTTTTTAATTAAAAGACCTGCGGGATAGCTGGCGATTGTGACCGACTTTACTTTCTTTTGGAGGTTGTAGCAGGCTCAGTTTTAGAGCTATACTGGTATCATATTAAACTAGAGCCTAAGGAATCCATTGAAACCAACCATGTCATACTTGTCAGGAAGGAGGCTAAATAACGCTCCAAAGTTAGGCTAAATTTTGGCGAGGAAAAACTGGCATTGGCCATTTTCACAGGGGTCGCTTGACCTCTGACCTCAATATATGGGAATGAAAATGGGGTTCTAAGGGTACCTACTAATCTCCCCTTTACAGACATCTCCACTATATGATAATCACATGCAGTTTGGGGCAGAAACATGCAGTTTTTAGCATGCAGTATAAATGTGTTATTTTTGCATATTCTAAAAATAGTGGAATAGTTCTGCTGGGGTCCATAAACAGTCTCTTGGAATTGCATAAATTGATTGGAAATGAGCCCACTTGTATTCAGCAGGTACAGTAGGTTTTTAAGGAGTTAACTATGTAAACTCAGGTGAAAGAGGCAGTAAAAAAAAAAGTTTATAATTCCAGTGAAGAAATCTGGAAATCTCCACTTTCTTGCGACTGTTTTCCCCAAAAAAGGCTTCTGCTCTGATTTGTCCAAGAAATTTGACCCCTGGTGAAGGTGTGAGGCACCCAGGTTTATATGATTTGGATGTCAGCGTGGAATTGGAGGCAGCCAATACAGGAAAAGCATTGCAGAGATGGGAGGAGAGTCAAGAGAGACGTTTGCAATAACATGCGCCATGGTGCCATAATACACACAAGGAGCAAATAGCTGCTTAAAACTGTCCTGTTTGCTGCTGCTGCCTTTTATTAAATCAAATAATCATCTTATATACTGCACTAGAGCTTTTACTATTGTGTGTTATATTCTATTTTAGCTTCTGTCCTAGCTTTTATTTTTAGCTTGTTTTTATTTTCTAATCTTTAATCTTTAACTGTTTTAATTATGTCTTAATGTTCTTTTGCACTTTGTTGCAATGTTCCTGAATGTTTATGTGAAGCACTTTGAATTGTCCTGTTGCTGAAATGTGCAACACAAATAAAGCTGCCTTGCCTTGCCTTGCTTGTTGGGAGTTGAGTTGCTACACAGACATGCACATAATGAGAAGAAACGTGTTTTAAGTGTTTAAGTTTTGAAAAAAAAGGGTATTTTTTCCATTGGAGTGGTTGGAGAGGTTTTACGCACAGCATTTACGTACCCTTCTGTTTGGCTAAGGATGTTTATTAGGTGTGATTTGGGGAATTCAGTGGTGACAATAATTTCTTTATGTTATTTTGTTTGTTAAGTCGTGCTCGATCGTCTAGCAAATTGAACAGAAATTGATTTTGAAGTTGTGCACATGTACAATTAAAAGAAGAAAAAACATATACGCTTTGCTTTATTTGACAATTCAAATAATTTTAATTCACAGACTTGATATTTAAAGGCTTATATATATTGATATTTAGTACCCCTGCTTTTAAGAACTACACTTTTTCTCTTTTGGGATAATTCATTTTATAAGAGTGAGCATTTAGTTTATATTAAAACATGACAATGTATTGAATTAAACCTCAGTCCCACTTTAATGTTTTGTTTCACAAGATCATTTTTATTCTGGAAATATTCAATATTTTTTTACATTATTATATATTTTTTATATTTTATTTTATTATTTTTTCTACTTTATTTTTTCCTTTTTTCAAGGCTGTTTTCATATATGCAATCCACTGTTTGTAATTACAACAGTCTATACTATAAACCAACTTTCAAGTAGATGAGCTTACAGACAAACCCATCAAGTACACTATAGTGAAAACAACCTCAACATTCAAAACCAAAACAAAACCAAGAAAAGAAATAACAATAATAATAATGACAAAAAGAAAAGTAGAGTTATAAAAACAAAACAACAAAGCAAACAAAAAAAACAATAATAGCACAAAAATACGAAAGTAATAATAAATGAAATCAACAAATAAATTAATAGAAAATAATAAAAAAAAAGGGGGTGCTTGATGCTGATGCTTTTTTAAAGATTTTCTAGGATTTCTTTCATATTTTCTTAAACGTGTAATGCTGGTTTTTGTGCGTTAATTGGCTGTATTTCGACAGCATTATTCCAGTAATAACATAAGGTATGTGTCAGAGCGCTCTGGGGAAGTGTAAATGAACAGCTTGATGAATTATTTGGTATTTTTTTGGACAGACACTGTTGTCACCATACAGCTGGCTTTATCTCTGCATTAATTCCCCTCAGCTCCTGACACACTAAACACATCATCTTGTCTCCATCGCCTAAAAACATTATCCCATTACATTACATGACCTTGGTGCTATTTAGAAACCATTTACGGCCGCGTCTTATCTAAATACAGCCATAAATCAGGAGGTGTCACCGTCCAGCAGGGTTACATGTATTCCATAAAAGCTCTCCTGGCCTGCTCTCTGTTTACAGCTCTGCAGGCTGCAGCATATTTCACCGTCCACCTCTTGTTACAATAAATAATCATCAGTCACAACCTTATGTCCCTTATTTTACACGGATTTTAAACAGAATACTGCATGGAAACATTCACATACAATATTTCTAAATTCATTTATTATTACTCTTGTATTTTTGTACTATTATTGTTTTTTTTTGTTTGCTTTGTTATTTTGTTTTTATAACTCTACTCTTTCTTTTTGTCATTATTATTATTGTTATTTCTTTTCTTGGTTTTGTTTTGTTTTTGAATGTTGAGGTTGTTTTCTCTTTAGTGTACTTGATGGGTTTGTCTGTAAGCTCATCTACTTAAAAGTTGGTTTATAGACTGTTGTAATTACAAACAATGGATTGTATATATGAAAACAGCCTTGAAAAAAATAAAGTATAAAAATATATATATATATATTTCTAAATGTGCATATAGAGCTTTAAACATTTAATAGTACAATGTGGTGTTTTTTCCCTATGGTAGGCGTATTCTTTTATATTCCTAAAATATATCTACAATATTAATGATCGTTTCTTCAGATAAATTCAATATCCCTAATTTTCAAGCAATAAAATCTGATGCACCTTTTAGTTATGTTATATATGTTTTTGTATCTCCTGCTATTACTATAAGAACATAAAGCCCTTTGATATGACTGCCAGTATATTAAAATAAAGTGCACACTTATAGGCTATAAATTAGTTTATATGTAGTTTTCTCAATAGTACTGAGACAGGGGGGATTTAGGTATTTATATTTTGCTTAACTTTACACTTTATTTTGCTATAAATCAGAAGAAAATATGAAACTTGTAACTCTACTTACCTGGAGTCTTGGGTTTCTTTTTCAGATTTCAGTTAAAACATATGATTGACTCATAAAATGCATAATTATTACCTAGAGGGGGTTAAACCACCTGCAGCAGCCACAACCCCTAAAATACTGCTTCCACTTTAATGCATCATTAATTTAACACTCTGAAGGGAAACTACTCCTATAACATTAATTATGCACACTGCATGACTTTTACTTTGAGTAACATCCTGAAAGCAGAACTGAAGTATTTTTGTAACGGCATTATAACATCCTTGAATAAATAATCTTAAAGTTTAAGTAGTATTATAACCTTTTAAAGAATTGTCTTTATTTGTGTGGCAGTTTTCAAAATAAAGCGCAGACAGAATGCAGTGACACAAACAGAAATGATTGGGACAATACAAAGAAAAAAGATCTATAAAATATAAAAGAGCACAGAAAGACCACCTAATGAACAATTGGATGATTATGGAAACACATTTATATTTAAGATTTATTTCAACTTTTCCATAAATTATTGAAAATCAAAATCATGAATAATAAATAAGAGAGGATCTGGAAAGGTGTGAGCTACATACAGTATCCATAAAGGGATTTATAGTGTCCCTGTGGTGCTTTAATACTTTTGGTTTTATCAGACTTCATGGTGTTTGTATTCTTTTGTGCCACTTTACCTAAAACCTTTGTAGCTGGATTTAAATGCATTTTTTTTTCATTTTAATATGCAGAACTCAGATGTGCAAAATTATAATATAATACAAAACCTTTTTAAGATGATTGCAACTTTTTAACTTTGTGATTATTTGAATGCAAGCTGGTGTCGCTTATGAGCAGAACGAAGGCACATCCTCCTCTCACTCACATGTTACCTTCGCTGTCAGCATGAAAAACACCATGCAGCCTCCTGAAAGAAAACCTGACAGTGTTGATTAAGACGTCCACTACACAGAGATGAAATACAATACTGGTCATACTCCCATCCCCCCCTTCTTTACTCTGCATCACTTTCTCCTCCACTTCTCTCTCTCCATTCTGTCTCTAAAACCTTTAACCAGAACCTTTTCCTCTTTTTGATCTCCTTCCTCTACTCTTTTCTCCTTGCTATCGCTGGAGGTGCTGAAAGACCTGGCCAGCGGTAATAGTCTCTTCATATTTTGCTTTCAACCCCAATAGACTCCAGTCATCTCTCTCTCTCTCTCTCTCTCTCTCTCTCCTCTTGCTGCTCTGCCAGGGGAAACATCCAAAATAGGTCATAGGGAGCCATCTTGGCCGTGTTATGAATTCTCCTCATAATTGTTTGTGTCATCATGTAGATTTTTCAATAGACACACTGCTTCCCTCCTCTTCAGAGTGCTTACCCTACAACTCTACATTTCCAAACAAATATTCCCTCTGATTCAAAGCCGAGCTCGGCGCTCAGCACGGAAAAAACGCTGCGGAGCACGCTCAGCCCCGAGTGTTTATCATACAGGGGGCTCTCTTTACAGTATATATATCCACCTCTGGCGTGCATCGACGCTCACACGCAAAGCTAATTGAACCCATTGGGTACAATTAGACGTGGCAGCCCCTCCTCATTCTGGGAAATGTGGGCAGACTGGGTCATGCCATCAGTAGGCCCAAAGAAACCTATACTCATTGTCCTCTGTGGGCCTAAAGTAGAGTCTGGGTGCACAAGGTGCTAAAAGCGTATCCTGCTCTATTCTGCTCAAGGTCAGATTGAGGTCATCTCATCAAGCTAACAGAATTTTGGAGAAAATCTAATAATAAAAAATGGGATAACAAGATCAATCCTTGGGAAAAGCAAGCTGCTTATTCTCATCAAGCATGTTTTGAATCATGACATTCACCATCTTGAGTTTCGCTGGTTAACAAATTCTGTATACGCCAATCTTCTTTCAGAAATTTGCAGGATTAAAGGCTTAGTTCACACAAATAACAACAAAAAGAGCGGTCTCTCTTAACCCTAATGGTGTCTAAACATGCAGATATAGATTTGCTGTTATGCTTTGAGATATCTCTCTAGCACTGTTTCCTTTTTTTACCAAATAAACTGTTGGTAGTTCTCTGTGAATCATTCAGATTAACAGGACATTGTTCCCGGAAAGAAATGATGCTGTAGAGGTTTTAATGTTTCAATGACGTGAGCACTTATTGATATACATTTAGATATTTCAAAACCCGGATAGTCTGTCTCTACGTGTCAGCCCTGTGATAGTCTGGCGAACTGTCCAGGGTGTATACCCCGCCTTCGCAGCTACCCTGAATAGGATAAGTGGTTATACAGATAATGGATGGATGGATGGAAAATCCGGATAAAAGATGCCACTAGAAAGAAAATCCGTATTTTTTTTGGTGTAATTTAAGTGAACAGACCCTTTAAGATGACCCTATAGGGACATCTTTCTTTACTATACACTTTTGTCACAGTTTGTGGGCTGAATGTGACTGTTTTAATTGACATCTTTGTCATTTATTTGCCATCTTTTAGCTAATATTATCTTATTTATTGAAATTTCATAACTTTTAGCTGCAATGTTGTTTGTGTTTTTCATGCAACTGCAACTTATAACATTAAAAATAAATTAGATTCAGACAATCAGTCAGTTTTTTTCACAGGTGGTGAAATACGATCTAACTGCTGGTGATCTCATTTAGATGCCTCACATAAAATGATCATCTTAATTGACTTATCTTGTATGCCTGACGCATATAATATGACGTGAGTTATCAGTCATATATTGTTTGTCAAAAATAACAACAAAACCTGATGTAATTTTTTTTATAAAATGGTTAATGTTGACGTGAATTACTTTGGTTTAAGGTGGAGTAATGTTTTAGTGGAGAAGTTTAATGTAAAATACATATATAAAAACACACAATGTCTCATGCATATATATAGAATATCAAAAGAATAACAGGTTTTCTTTGTCTAAATATACAAATCAAAGCTCTGAGTCTGAGCCGAGTCTCCTCAAGCTGAGACTAAAGACGAGACAGTTTATTGTTTGTCATTTGGGAGCTTTACCAGACCATTTACTTTTACTACGGCCACTCCACAACAGCTTATTCTCTCACTTTCTTCAGTATCTCATTATCTGGACACAGATAGCAGTAAACACAGAATATTCTCCACCATATGAGAAGCTGCTTTCTTCTCCTGTTATATATATTTTATTCTCTTCTGTCATTGATAAGTGGTCGTCGTCTCTGGTCTCTCTGTGGACATCTATACGTCTCCAGAAACTGTCCTCTAACTGCAGTAATTCTGCTCGTCCTCAGCCAATAAAGATAAGAGCAGGGACGGCTGGAATGTGGAGCGGCGAGGTGACGGTGACGGGATGAAGGGACGTAAACTGACATAAACGCCCAACACTTTCTGCAACAACCTTTTAGACTTTTTGTGTTTAGTCATTTCAACAGCAATGATCTGGCACTTTTTTTTATATAAATGAATGTAATAAAACTCAACCTGTAAGCAGTTCATGATGGTTTATAAAAGCTTGAATAGGAAGGAGAAGGAGTGTTTTATTTTCCAGCAGCAGCAGTAATTTGTTTGGAATAAATAAAAGAAAACCTAAATTTCATCAGCAGAAAATCTAAAAGAAAAGACGTCACACAGCGTCACTGAATTCAGATTTTTGGGGAATTTCAGTGCAGAAGTGAAATGAGCAACCTTAATACTCAAAACTACAATTAATGATTATTTTCATTATTAATTCATCTGTTAAGATATTCAGTTTTCACTTAGGCTGTATAAAGCAGAGAACAAGGATGCAAGTCTTCACATTTGAGAAACTGCAACCAGGAAATGTTTGATGTGTTTGCCTCATAAATGACTGATCGATTATCAAAAATGTATGTCAATTAATTTTCTGACAATCTACTAATTGGTTTAATTAATAAAAAGATCATCAGTATGTCAAGATGATACACAGGAAACTTTTTCTGTGTGACAAGGAAACATTAACGGTGTAAAAACTTGTGTTACTGTTTCATTTATTACTGTAATGAGGATGTTTTCTGTTCTTTTTTTAGGCCAACATAATTCATAAGTGCTGAGACAATACATTAATGATTATTTTGACAATAAATTAATAATTTAAGCTATTTCTTGTGTTAAAATACCAAACATTTTCCATTATTATTTCCTCTTAAAAGTGGGGATTTGCTTTTTTTGTGTGTGTTTCATAATTTCAAATCCTTTAGGTAACAGTATTATTAATAGGCTGATATTTAAAACAAAATATCATGATATTTGTGAGAAACCAAGCAAATTATATGTAAAACTAGACATTTAAGCACCCCCATAAAGCCAGAATGGAATAATCCTTTTTTTTAATAACCACATTATTTCCATCACTGCATGGATTCAGCAGTCGAATCAGGCGCCTTAGATCGAATAGTCGACTATTCGGGGAGTTTTTGTTAACATTATTTAGAAACAAAATGTCATTTTGAACCTTAAAGACTATATTGTGACATATTTAATTGAAAAAAATAAGTTATAGTTGCAAGATATAGAACCATAAAGCAGCATATAGAGTAAAACCAGAAGAACATAATTCATCATCAAATCACAAGCTTCACTCATCCACGTTGATCCTCTCTTTATACTTACACTGGTCAGAAGCATCAAACCAAGCCTCCCCCTCCACACACACACACACACACACACACATACAGAGCCGGGGTCCTGTGTTGTGGGCTGGTGGACCACCGGCAGGTCGGGGGCTCTAATGATTTCACAGCAGCAGATTTAACAGAGGGTGGCTGCTCTGTGTCAGACGACCCCCAGAGGCTTTAGAGAGGCTGACAGTCAAAACATGGACATAAAGGTTTGACCCTGAGAAATCTAGAGAGGTGGAGACGGTTCAGGGACCGACGTCTCTAAAAGCATTTTAACACCACAGACGCTGCAACACTCCGCCGAATATTTTACAGAGTGAGTAATACGTGTTCGGGGAACAACGTCAGCCAACATTCATAAGTGAGTTTGATGAGGTCATTTGCACATTTTGTAGAGCATGTATATTGTTATAACTTACTGTCCCCTTCAAGTTTCATTGATCATTCCTATAATCCTATTGATGTATTTGTTTTGTTAAATTTTTTCATTTTCTATATTCGATGAACTTCTTCCTTATTCTTCCTTTAATGACTCCTTTTGTTCCATTTTCCATCTTTAACTTATCTGATCTTATCGTATCTTAAAGGTCCCATATCGTGCTCATTTCTAGGTTCATATTTGTATTTTGGGTTTCCACTAGAACATGTTTACATGCTTTAATGTTTAAAAAAATCTTTATTTTCCTCATGCTGTCTGCCTGAATATACCTGCATTTACCCTCTGTCTGAAACGCTCCGTTTTAGTGCATTTCAACGGAATTGCAACGGAATTGCAACAGAATTGCGTTGCTAGGCAACAGCTTGGGTCCATGTTTACTTCCTGTCAGGTGATGTCATTCACATACACTGCAACAGGAAATAAACTGGGACACATTAGAATGTTTAAAACTGTGAAATGGTCTAATTATTGTAGATTTGTGACATCACAAATGTGCAGAAATCCTGACGGCTTGTTTCAAAAGCTCAGTTTCTGAATACGGGCTGTGTGTATTTCTCTGTTGATTAAGCGTTTCGATACTTTCACCATATTTATATAGCACTTAAACCTGCTTTATAATATAAAAGCTATGTAAATGTCACTTTTTAAAAAAAGGGTCCTTTAAATTATCTTAACTTAAATTAACTTTACTTATTGTTCGTATTTGCCACAGTTGCAAGACACTTTATTTATCCTTTAATTATATGATATCGTATATAAAGAAAGGCATCAGATGGGGCTGTGTGACGGCTGTTGTGTGTAGCAACACTTTGAAACGGTGTTGAGGTCATTGTGCTCGGTAACATAATTGCCCCACAGGCTCTTAATGGCGGAGGCAGCTAGTTAAAGTCGCTGCTTGTCCATTCATACTCGGCTCTCTCCACCTCTCTCTCCCGCTCATTAAAACGGTGAATGGGCCACAGATGTTGGAGGCGGCCATTAGTTTTACCTGGAAGGAGTTTTTGGGAGAGGTGAAGCTATAGGAAGCGAAGTTAAACACCGGGGTGAAGGGGCTTCGTTTAACCCACCGAGGCCACCCAGGCTAAACCGAGGAGACGCATCCGTCCGTCCGCCCGGCGACAGATGTCACCTGCTGCAGGTTGAGAAGCGGCGAGCTGGAGATGTCCTCAAAGACAGGGCTTCAGGGTATTTTTACGGCACGCTGAGATAATCTGGAGGATCTGCTCGTTCTGTTTCCAAAGTCCTGCATCAATCTTTGGCCGACAAACAGATCCTCTACACCTGGTTCTGCTTACGGGATCAATATGCGGAGCATCGTCTCCACTGCTAATCTTCAGCAGAGGTTATTCATCGTTTTAACAGGTTTCTGGAAGAAGAACCACAAATTACTGGATGATGGTAAAGTAATTTTATCCACAAGGTTTCTACTCTAAATGGGCAGAGGTAGGTGGTCCTCTGTCCACAGGCCTTGTTTGGTCTGCATCTGTTTTTTATGGTTTAAGCCCATTAGTTCATGCTACAACATGCAATGATATTTTAGACAGTAGTGTTTGTGTTTGTCCCGTTCCTGTTTTTACAATGCCCTCGTCCATAAATGGTGGCGTAGAAGAACTTGACTGGCCTGCAAAGAGCTCTGGCCTCAACCCCATACCAACACCTTTGGGATGAACCGGATCTGGAGACTGCGAGCCAGACCTGATCACCCAACATCAGTGGCCAAAATCACTACAATTTGTGGCTAAATGGGAGCAAAGTAGGGATGCTAATTTTGAAAAAGTTTCTTAACCAATGACCGACACGCGATAAGCAATTATTAACCGTTAACCGACAAGATTTGTGCCTCGCGCCAGCTGCAGGGCACAATACTAGTTCACCGTCCGGGAGCGTTAACTTAGCAGCTACGATGCTGCATGTAGTGTCGCAGACATGCAGCCACTTTCCCAGTAAAAGTCTCCACCGCACATTTAGTTTAGTTTAGCAGGTTGTCAGCTGTGTGTCTGCCCGGCGTAACGACACTCTGTCTGCCCGGATTAACGATAGCGATTGTCCGTCAAACAGTGTGTGTATTTGTGCTACGTTATCAGCTCTAGCATTGCCAGAGGCTTCTTGCTTGCCGCCGCCACGGTGAGTGTGAGGTTCTTGGTGGCGTTCTAGCTGTGAACGTAGGTGTAGCAGTGTGTGTGCAGTTTAATTGTCGCTGAATAAATGCTAAGAATATGTCCGTAAACTTAACGGAAAATGTCCTGGTAATTTTCTGCCAGGACATTATCTGTTTTTCTACGGATTTTTTTCTTAGAGTGTAATTGTATGATTTGTCTTCCCACAAGAAAGCAATTGTGAAATAGTGAAATAGTGGAGTGTAATTGGGAGTGGAGGATGCGTCAACATATTTCCAAGCATGTTAATAACCTCAGAAACGTTTTCATTTGCAGTCATTAGCTAACTTTAACCTTCGTCTTATCAGTCAGCTTAGTTATGTGAACTAAACATGCAATGAAACGGTATTTTGCATGGTAGCATCTCCCTTTCTTACTACTGTCACATAATCCTTTAACAGTATAATCTCTTTCAACACATTAAAAGTCTTATACAGGTCAATTTCGAGCAGAAACTCAAAGAGGACTACAGTAACACGTTCGGAGTGCAGCAGCAGCAGCAGTTTGTCTCAGCTGTGTTGAAACTCCCTCCTATCTGTAAAGGCCCTAAAATAGCCTCTCGGCTCTGTGTCCCAGCCGGCATCAGTACCTCATGATAGTGTCAGATCAGCCTGAGGAATGCAGCGACAAGCTCTCAGACTCAGATTGGATGCTTATCACAGCCAGCGTGAGCTCTGATTGGATGCTTATCATAACCATATCCTGTTGTTGGCTGATGGTGAGTGACCTTTTACAGTATCAGCGTGGGATGCCATCGCGGGGCGAAGGCGGCAGCGACTGGACTTTCCCTGATACTTTTTTTCTTCACACCTTCTTGGCTCCTTCTTCAATCCTGTGAGCCAAAATAAGTATTAATAGAGAGTTAGGAGGGCTTTGCAGCTGCACCGTATCATGGACGCTGAGATGGGAACTTTATGAAAATGATACTGATGTTGTCTTACGCCGTCATGGATCCGCAATTAAAAGATCAGTTGCAGTGAAGTTTAAAAGTGTTACAGAGAAAACACCTTTTCGCATTTTGTTCAGATACTCCAATGCGGCCGATGCAGAATGATGTCAGGGTCAACGTAATCTCATACAACGGCTTGTGAAAAAGTCAATCCTTGTTTTTCGTTCGTTTTCCTACGAATGTCCAGCAGCACGTGTCAATTTCCGCTGGTTACATGCATACAGTCTTTTCAAAATAAACTTCCGTCTCCACAGGAAACAACTTCTTTAGGTTTGAGCAAGAAAAAAAATACTTAAGGCAAGAAAATGATCGACTTGGTTAGTATTAGGCAACAAAAATACTTAGTTAGGTTTCGGAAAATATCGTGCAGGTTTGGGTTAAAATAACTTTGGAAGTGGCGAAACTTAAATGACAAACAAATAGACGTTGCTTTCTGGTGTCACACGGGACACGAACACAAGTCTCCTGGGCAAATGTCCTGTGTTTTTAGACCCACACATCCACCCCGACCTCCTCCCTACGCAGCGTTTGGTGCTCTTTATATTTCCTGCTTCACAATTACATTAATTACACACAAATTGATTTAGTGGGATATATACGAATTACAGTGCATTGCTTTTCATAGGTATAGCTACGAACAATGTATGAGTATGGGTGTTGACATAGACCTTCTTTGTGAGACAGCACTTTCAGGAGTTGCACAAATTTTATGTCAATGGTCACAGCAAACTTGTAATTTCTGAAAAGCAGCAGATGCATTAGAAAGATCACAGTTGTCAGAGCTCACATTTCAACTTCAGCAAATAACTTGCAAGTTGTTTTAAAGGCGCTAATTTGAAAAAAATAAAAAATAAAAAAGGTGGTTCTTTATCCGAACAATTGGGACAACAAAGCCACAAAATACTGATATGGGTAATTTTTCTTTAGGACTTGCAACCCATGTTTTAATTTAGTTTAGAAAACCTGTGATGCACAATTCTAAATTGACAACTCAACTTGAAAAAAAAATGCAATGATGTATTGTTTACGTTTATGTTTGACCCATCATTCATTTCAATATATTCAGAGTTTTCTATTGGTCATTGGAGGAACTGCAGCTTGAGACACTTCAGCACTTTTAAAGGGGACATATAATGCCCATTTCCATGTTCATACTTTATGTATTTGGGGTTTCTAATAGAACATGTTTACAAGCTTTAATGTTCAAACAAACACTAGATTTTTCTCACACTGTCTCTCTGATTATACCTGCATTCACTCTCTGTCTGAAACGCTCCGACTGGGTTGTCTTATTTCACAGTCAGTGGGTTGGTAGGCACTCCAGATATCTACATTTATGTGCACAAGCACTGAAAAAGGGACTTTTTCATATGTCCTCTTTAACATTCAGCTGGCGCTCTTTTGTTTCTCAGTCATGTTGCCCAGCTGTTTATTTCTAACAAAATGCTTTTGCTGATTTTTCCAAAGATCTTCTGGCCGCTTGGTGTTGAAAGAAACCTTTAAACTGAATGTTTTACTCTGATAATGTTGTTTCACATGTTGAAAGATAATGCTCACTATTTTAAATTACACCTCAGACAGAGATGACTGGAGAAATGTAGGGTTTAATTCTGAGGCCTAAAGGACATAAATCTGACCATGAGTGCTTTGTGGCTATACCCAGGTCAGTCCTCCTGTGGGAAAAGGAGAGATGAGAGGCTCGGGGTCAATCTGGGCTAAGCCCCGCTGGTGCCAGTGGACCTCCTGGTTCCCCTGACAGACCCTGAGTCAGTGTTGACATCAGACCCAGGTCAAATACTCTCAAGGAAAAGGACTTGGGTTTTTTGTTTCAGCCTGCTTTTAGTGATACAAGAGGCAATGACGTCGGGTAAGATGTCAAATCATGCAAAACGCTTCAATTATCTTTCAAGTAATAGTCTTCTGAGAGGCAAACCAAACCCAAGTAGAGCTCCACAGAGGGCTGAATCACAGCATTTTACTGTCAGAAGAAAAGTAGAAACATAAAGGCTTAAAGGTCAACATCTGCACACGGAAATAAAAAGGAGAGTAGACAAATAAACTGGCACAAAATATACTTTTTTATGTGCAAAATCTGCCATTGTATACCTTTTATTGACAAAAACATGCTTAATATACACACAGTATACCAATGTACTCTGTAGGACATCATCATTCAAAAAGATCAGATGTTTTATCTTTTAAAACAAACGGACTAATGATGAAGTAAAACTGTCTTGTTCTTTTTTTGTTGTTTGATTTATATAACTAGTGTCTTCTAATCTCATGTGGGATGTGCCAAATGTTTGATACAACTTACTTACAAATAAAAACTAATAAACTAAACTCACATGTAAACTTTTTGATCTGTGTCCCTCAGAAAGAGTGAAGTCTTCGTTTCAAAGCCGTCATTTTTTAAACCAAAGTCCAACGATCCCACCGAGAAGAGGAAACACAAAGACCATTATCAAGCTCAAAATGCCAAACAAGTCATCTCTGTTGTTAAAATGTTTGTTTTTATGTGATAGTAAACTAAATATTGTTGGGTTTTAGACTGTTTGCCGGGCAAAAAAAGCAATTTAGAAACATTTTAAGAAATTGTGATGAGTATTTTTCACTATTTTTGACATTTTCTAGATCGATTCAGATGAATCAGTAAGGGAAATAATCCTAGTTGCAGCCGTATACTATTATGTATACCCACAGGAACTAGAACTAGACCAGTATGCGATGTAGAGATGGGGTAACTCTGGCTTTGTACTCATTAGAAAATGTGTTTTTTCTCGTCTTTATTGCTTTCGCTACTGATACAGCTACATGATATACTCTAGTGTGTGATTTCCTACATTTCCCAGAACGACTTTTGATCTTTTCAATCCTGCAGTTTACTTCATAGACAAAGCAACTTGTGAGAAAATGCATCACTCACACAACATTACATTGAGCCGCTTAACATCACTTGATCTCATTCAATCTTAATTTACTTTATTTTAAATTATTCATATGTTTACTTTCTTTCAGACCACTGACCACATCATGTGACGACCTGAGACTATTGAGAGGCTGATGGAGTCGACCCGAACACAACACAACAGATCAGAACAGAACAGAACTTAACAGAGCCGGGTCTAGTCAAACTGAGTGCAGGGTTTGGGAGCTCGGCTCAGGCTGCGATCACGCCGCTGTCTGCACCATTTTCCCATTCCCCGGCTTTTCCACGTCTACTTCGCTCTGCAGCCTCGTTCGTGAGGAAAAACAGACGCCTCCTCTGCTGCCGCCCTCCCCCTCCTCCTCCTCCTCCTCTGCCGGCTTTCTTCCCCCCTTTGCCCCTTGGGCTTTTTTTATGGCAGGGCTTCTAACACATGACCTCTGCCATGCATTAGACTGCATGTACAACGTCCATACACAACAAAATAAAACAAGTATGGGAGTTTTTGAATGTGCATATTGTTACTCAAATCTGTCTGTGAGGTGAGGGGAGTCCAGCTCCCCAAATCCTCGTCTCCGCCGCTTTTCAGCAGCGATAACAGCGTTTTGATTTACCCTCTGCAAAATACATTTGTACTGTAATCCAATCAAACGGCAGCCTCAGAGAGTAAGAAATCATCTTCGACTTGCAGAGATTTTCATTCAGCTCTTTTCTTATTCCGCCCGTGCTGCTGCCCTGTCTGGACGATCGCTTCTGCGAACCGTCCGGCTCGCCGCCGCGTTATGCAGCATGACAAGCTGTAATTTGGTGTACACATTTACCTCATTTGCATGAGAAGCATTTGTGCTGTCTGCCACCGAGCTGAACGAATTACGCCGGCGGTTGTTCTCAATCTAAATAAACGGAGGCTAAATTATGAGCGATGCTGGGAAGTGAGGGAGTTGCTCATTACAACAGAGCAGCTTTTTGTTAAGTTACGGCCTCCGCTGTCTCCGCTGTCTCCCTGCCCCGTGACTTGCAGGTGAGGGACGTCAGTGTTTTGCTGATGCTGCCATTTTGACTCCTAAACAGTCCCGTCATCTTAACCACTGAGCAGATTGCAAACGACAAGAACGAGGAAAAAGTTTGACCTCAAACATCATTTTGCAGAAAAACTCTCCGATATGTCGCTTCATGATACAATTGGGACATCAGCTCTGGATCAACTTATGATAATAGTTCAAATAAATCTAACTAATCTATCTAATCTATCAGCTAACAGCACAAACACTGCTGACCGAGCTAACAGTGTTTACCTGAGGAGGAAACCGGAGGGTGGGTATTACGCTTCCATGACGACGCCGTCGGTTGGGACAGCGTTATCAGCGGTAACCGCCATATGAGGCACACACACAGGGACTCACATGCACCAACATGCATGCTCGGCCGGACCGGCTATACGTACACAAAGCCCGGAGAAGCTGTGAGGGAGAGCGACTTCATTCTCTGCTCAGGACTGTGACACCTGCCTGCCTGGTGTGAGTGTGTTTTTATTATTTTTCTGCCTTTTAGTACGGGTGATGTGTGCTGTCTGTCTGTCTGTCTGTTTGCTCGTTCCCTCCCCTCTTGTCCTCTCTCTCCTTCTCATTACTCACCTGCACATAATCTGCAATCAACGCTCCTGCCGGTCTCCTGCAATCAGCACACCTGCCCGCTAATCAAGCCAGCTCCTCTTCTCTTCTTTAACCCGGCTCCAACAGCCTCTCATTGGTTTGTTAGTGTGCCCCGCTTCCACCTCCTGCTAGTGATCTTGCCAGTTTGTTTCCTGTTAATCTGTTTGCTGTTATGCTTGCAGGCAAAAAAATACTTACCTATCACCTACCTGTTGTCCAGTGTCTGCATTCGGGTCCAGCCACAGAAACCCTGACATACATAGCAAATCATCATCGTTTGCTGCTATATAAAAGCTCTGACTTTGGAATTCAACAGCTTTTAATCTGTACAATTGTTGATGCAATTTGATGTTTCACTTCAGGATGGTAAAGTCAATTTTATTTATATAGCATAGCCCTAAATCACACATTTGCCTCAAAGGGCTTTCCAATCTGTCCAACATACTTTCTATCCGTAGGCCCTCAATTCAGATAAAAAAATCACGCCACAAAAAAATGGGAAATGGATAAAATCAGCATGTGAATCAAACAGGGTTCATTGAAAATAGATGTCTACAAACAGACACAAGAACATGCTTTAGCATTATACAACATGCTTCTTTTTAATGTGGATTTATCAGTGATGGTTGTGGATGCTGAAAAGACATTAAAACTCCATCAACGGCCTTATTGGTTTAAAGTAAAATGAATGCATTATCTGAGAAATGTATTTTGGAGAGGGGTTCAAGAGAGGGCTGTCCTCTTTTCCCACCCCAAGATCCAAATGTTACATGTGTCAATACATCAAGACAAAGTTAATTTATTTGCAGATGATCTTTTGCTTTATCTAACAAACTTGGAAAAATCAAAACGGCCTTTGCTTAATTTTTTTTCTTCAGAATATTCAGTGGATTCAGGCAGGCTGGTCTCATACATCGTTTGTAGCTATAGCTATGAAAAGTAATGCTCTGTAATTTGTATATATTCCACAAAATCAATTCGTATGTAAACCACGTAATTATGAAACAGAAAGTATATAAAGAGCGACAAACGCAGCGTAGAGAGAGGAGGTCGGGGGGGTTGGGTGGGTCAGAAAACACCCGAATTTCGCACAGGAGACTAGTGTTTGTACCTCGTGTGAAACCAGAAGTCAACGTTAATTTACTTGTTACGTAACTTCCGTACTTATACGACACTTTCGTAGTTATTTTGCCCCAAACCAAGTTGTTTTCTGTCAAGACGGAAGTTTATTTTGAAAAGCCTGTATGCATGTAATTAGCAGAAACTGACACGTGTTGCTGGACATTCGTAGGAAAATGCACAAAAAAAAGATATCATACGTTCTATGAGGATACGTTGATTCAGGTTATAAAATGAATATGAAGAAAGAGCAACAGAGGAGGGATCCCACAGTAGATGTAACTGTGTGTGAGCAGAGCCATTTCTCTCAGCAAAACCTGTAGGAGTAAAAAGGTTTAAGTCGTCCAAAAGTAAGATAATGCTAAGTTTATAAAGTGTTGCTACTATATTCCACCTCTCTTCTAGTCGAGACAGAAGTCTGGCAAAAGTTTTGTTTAAAAAAGAAACGGAAACGGCACTTCTGTTTTTTTGGCGGATACAAACAACTTCTCTGAGGCATAATTTTATTGTTTGAAATTATAACAACGGCCCCGCTGCGTCTCCGGCTCATTTCTAACCAAATTTTGTTGAATCTGGAATTTCTCCGGACTCTCCGTGAGCCGGACAAGACAGAGAGCTGCACGCAAGATTACATCTAGAAAATCAAATCCTTCCTCCAAACCTGACACGATGATTACAACCAACCACACAACATATGACAGGTAGTATATTTGGCAGTGAGTGAATGTTGAGTCAAGCTGGGAGTCGGTCATGGTGGAATCAAGACATCATATTTATATCCAGGATGCCACTTCTGAGACCGTTCTGGTCAGAGACGAGGACCTAAAACATGCATAAGACTGCAAGCCACTTCAATAAATTTATATTCTTTGTTGTTTGGTCTTAAAAAAAAGACAAGAAAAACACGTAATGCACAGTTGTTTTTGGGGCGACGCCCTTCATCCGGACCTCCCATGTCAGTGTGAAGACTTGGATATAGATCTGGGATCACGTCGTCTGCCGGAGGGCACACACGAAACTCAGCGAAATGATAAATGCTCACGTCTTGACATTTTTGAACCTCAAACATGAGTGTGCCTGGTACACTTTAAAATCCAAACTCAACTTTGCCCCTGTCAGTTTGTCTAGGTTAACTCTTCTTTTTTTAAAAAAGCCATCCCTCTCCTCCATCAGTTTCTCTCTCTGGGTTTCTGTAAGCAAAACCCGTTCAGTTCTCCTGATTTATTATCATTTATCTAATTTGTTGTTGCTGTTTTCAAGCTGCTGCTGCTGAGGACACAGAGGTCATGTCCTCCTGTCCTGTAATATTTCTCAAAATTTGGGGGGTTAAAGGGCCCTGAAGAGGCGTTTACGTTCCACGATTCCATGTCATTTTGGGTTTTTCAAGGCTGAATCTCAAATATCTTTAGACTTGATATCTTAAAATTGGACTGTTTTTAGGCAAAACAATAACAAAACATATGAAATAAGAGTGCATCCTCCACCAGAACTGCATACCTGGCAGTGTGGAAAAGACTTCAAAACTATATTTAGACCATAATGCGGGGAGACAATATGTGCACAATCAATAAATACAATGTGAAATTGTGTTGTTTTTTTTAATTTTCAGAAAATGTCACGGTTTGGTTGGTGGTTTGTCATTAATTTCTTAGGTGGACTCTTGACTATGGCCAAGCTGTTCTCCGAATAAGTAATGCACTGTAATTCGTGTATATCCCACAAAATCAAATTTTACGTAATCAAAGTAATTGTGAACCCGGACGTATGAAGAGCGACAAACACAGGGAGAAGGTCGGGGTGGATGGGTGGGTCAAAATGCACCAGACTTTCTCCCAGGAGACTGGTGTTTGTACCCCACGTGAAACCATAAGTCAACATTGATTTATTCGTCACGTAACTTTTGTACTTAAGTTACGTCACTTCCAGTGTTATTTTAACCCAAACGACGATCTTTTCCTAAACCTAATCAAGTAGTTTATTTTGAAAATTTTGGGGCGGAAATTGACACGTGCGTCACGTATTGCTGGACACGAGAATAACTTTTCGTAAGATATCATACGGACCATTGTATGAGGAAATCTTGCTACGGCCCTGCAGCTCAGTTTCAGCGGGTGAATCACACACAGAGATATCAAACATACAACTTCAAAAATAATCGTAGAATCTCTATATCAAATGATGTCAGAGGGAGATTTCACAGCACATTTATTTGTCACTGTATGAATGATAAGTTGTGACTCCGTGATTGCTCCCACCTCTCAATCTGCTACAGATGAACATCCCAACGTCTCTTTCTGTCATCTGTCCGTTTTTTTTGTTTTCTTAATTCATCAAAAGGTTTCTGCATCAACTCTGACGTTTAATCAGTTAAGATTTTGAAGAAAACTATTAAAGGCAGGTTTTTTTTACTCCTTAAATGTAGAAGAGGCCCAAAGTTTGCATTGGGTTGTTTGGGTTAGGATTAAGGTTAAGTCATTGTTTCTTAAACATTCTTGAGCAGACATAACTGTGACGTGTGCACGACGTCTGCTCGTGTGTTTCTCTTCCGTCTGTCAGACAGAGATGTTGTACCTTAGTTCAAATGATTTCTTCTTTCTCTCTTCCTGTGTTGAACTTGTCTTCTCTCTCTCTTCTTCACACCTGTGATGACACCGACCCGCGTTTTGATTTCTCATGCTTTTAAACGCGATTAACTGTGATTTCAGACTGCTGATGGATGTAAAAGCGGTAAGCTGCGCTGCTTCCTCACATCATGCTGTCAATATTTCTCCTCGTGCTTTCACAGAGGCTGCCGTGCCTTATTTCACTCTGGATTACGATTCGGTATTTCGGCTAACAGGTAGTGTTTCTTTACTGGCTCAGATTTAGTGCAGGGACCTCTCTTCTCTTGTCTCTTCTAGAGATATGTGCATGCGTGTGAGTGTGCAGACGTGACGGTGAGTGTATGTTTGCCTGCCTGCATGTGAAAGTGTCTTCTCCCTAAGCCCCCCTCGTGAGAGTCGTACGTTATATATCGTTTATTTGTGAGGAGGATTACAGCATTCTGGAGCCTATAATCCATTCTCAGTTTTAAACACGCCCCCCCCTCCTCCTCCTCAAATCTACGGCCTGTCGCCAAGGCCCGAACTCTGAACCTGCGGGCTTCCCTCCGCTTGTGAGAACTAACCAACTATCCACTATCCACCCACCCCCCAAAAACAAGTCGACCGCCCCCGCCAGGCTGCGGTGGAGATGGGGCGCGTTGTTTTACGGCACGATCTGTCTTGTATGTCTCAGGCTCAAATCCTATTTTTACAGCTTGCTTATACATTCCTGCTGCAAATGGTTTACATACCGAGGCAGGGAGCCGTCCTAAATCAGCTGGCAGCTCCATGCAGCTGGGACAAGGTGGAAACCTTGTCATCAGCCCGCTTCACCGGCGATTAATGAACCCCAAATTAAGATAATAACATCTCGGTCTGACCCGGGGCCAGCGGATTACATCACTTCCACGGAAATTCAATTTTGACTCTTGTCGCTTTCAGTCAACCGCTGGGATATTTACCCACCTTGTTTTTTCTCTCTCCCATTTATTTTGAGAGGGGACCGGTGCCCATTCATGAGATTGGTGGCGTGTTTTTTCTCCTTCTCGTAGGGTCCTTCAGTGCTGTTCAAACACCGCTGAGTGAAGGTGGAGAGGCCGTATAATGAGCAGAGGAGTTAGAGGGTGATGACTCTGCCATTCAGAGCCCGAGCACAATCTGCACCAGTGTTTGGGGGCGAAAGGCCCTCGAGTGCAGCCACACAAATCCTCTGTTACCTACTCTGTTTTAAAACCTTGTTTCATTCATGTTAGCAGCTCATAAATGGCCGCCCACCGCCTCAGCAAAAACAAGCAGAGGCCCTTCGGTTTTATAGGATGCTATCTGCTGCGGGCCCTAATCACCCTTCTGGACTTTTTTTTTTTTTTAATAGAGGAGGCTTTGATTTGATAAGAGGTGATACTGAGGGCATGGATTCATTCATTTAATGTCGCAGCTTGAGGAGAAAACACCAAAGAAAGGTTGAAACTGGCTCAATTTTGCTGCAATACAACGTCGTCCGGCAAGGTGTTCGCCAATCAAATATACTAGGGCTGGGTATCATTTCAAAAATGACGATGCCAGTATCAATACCAGTACCCTCAAAGTGATACCAATAGAGTACTTCATTTGATACCCATCATGTGAATGGAAGCTGTGTGTGTGTGTGTCCCATTGACTGTGGGTAAAAATCGAAGAAACAGTAATCTTTTTCTAGATCTGGGCTCAAAAAGGATTGATTGCACGTATCGTTTGACCAACATATTCTCATCCCAACTCTTCAAATACCGCCCCTTGGTGTTACGCTATTTCCTGCATCAAAACCACTCTAGTTACCCTCGGTGTCACTTTAGGATTAGGCATCAAATCCAATGTAGTTAGGTTTAGGAAAGAAATACCTGCTGGGCTTAAAACTACTAGGTCTTTACAGTGAAAATGAAACTGAACGTTGTGAACACGGGACACGAACGATCAGCTGATTGTAACGTGACGCACGGGACACAAACAGCGGTCACTGACAACTGCAAACATTAAAACTGCAATCAACTGCAAATCATACAAGTAGAAGGCACAGTAGATCATATTGTGCTGTTAAAGTATTACTCTGTTTTCAAATCCTCCCTCTCACTCCCGAAACTCCCTTCTTCTGCAGCGGCTGCTTTAACGACGTAAGAAGAAAAATAATTTTTACATTTACGTTTTTTTCCCCCTCCCATGCTCTTTCCCTTCTGCATCCTCGCCTTGCTTCCAGAGGAATTGCTTTTTTCTTGCATGTGGGAGAAAAAAAAAAAAAGTTCTTAAAAGTCTTATGAGAGAAAAGGATGTTACCTCATTAAAGAAGAGGCCATAAATCTGTCTCCCTCCTCAGCAGCACCGCTCCACATCTGGCCGTTTCTTGCTGCAGCCACTCACTGCACTGCTCATTCTCGCTGAGCCCCGGATGGGATTTATGGTTCATTCTGCTCGTGTCACATGTTGTTTAGTCCCGCTTCCCTATCAGCCATCTCATGCTGGTACCGTCCCGTCTGATGTTTGGGACTTTTGCCAGAGTGTAAATGCCGTCTGCTGCAAGATAGTCTAAGTCACTTGTGAACTGTGCTTACTGCGGCTCTGCGGCTGGAGGTGTTAACTGCTGCTGTCTTGGATGATTCTCTCCTCTAGATAACCAGGAAGCAACCTGGATGAATGATGCTCAAATGAAAAATTAAATGTGATGCCTGGTGTCTCCTGCAGAGCTTGACTTTATATGTATTTACGTAAGACAGATGCCAAATGAATTGTGCATTTCGTATCAGGTAATAATTCAACTCCAGTTTTTATGTTGTTTATATGTGTTGATATATCATCATAGTCTTATGGAAACATGAACACATTATGTGCAAAAAGTGATGCCACTTTTGATCAGAGTAAAACAGAAAAACAATTTTTTGTCAAATGACGATGAAATTGCTCCATCACCTGTTTAGTTTCAGCCGTTTAGGGTTTCATTATTATGTTTTAAACGCTGTTTATTTTATTTCAGCTCATGGTTTTTGTCTGAGTTTCACTTTCTTTGAAGATACCTTCTTTGATTTTGGCCTCTGTATGCTTAAAACTACTGTAAGTGCTTGTCGGATCGTCTAACAGCGTCTGAAATCACAATACAGTTTCCAAAACGTACAACGTGACAATCATGCCGACTTTACGCAGCGATCACCCGTCCCTTTTTGTGTGAACAACTGAGTGCAACGCTGTGAATACCTTTGAGGAAAGACTTATCCCCGTAATACAATTCAATATGTCAAGAATACAAAGATGCAAAAGACAAAGAATTCTTGGAGACTTGATCGGGGAAAGGATTCAGACAGGAGGAGGTTACGATGTCGGCCTGTTTTTCACTGGAACAGGTATTTAGAAGTTGAACAAGTTAGTTTCCAGAGCCCTTTCGTAGCACTTTGTACCCGACATATCTCACCTCTGTTGATGTTTTGAAAGTCAACACAGTACACATTTGCGTTTCATATCTTTCACATTCTGGATTATGCGTTACAAAATCAGTAAAAATCAGTTATGACTCTCCATCGAGAGCAAAGGAGGAAGTCCACAGAGGAAGGAGGACTTTGGCTCAGGAGAACACTGTTCGTTTTACATTTCCTCCCGATAGTCAACGTTGGTTCCTTTTAACCATGACCAGGATCTTTCCCTAACCGTCACCACTATTGTAACCATGATGGCAAAAGTCCCCTATCCTTATCCAAGTTATTATATTTACCCCAATCCATGATATTTTCCTAACCCTAAATCCTGTCCTGCTAAATTTAACCAAATCTTTACCATAGCGTTGTCACATCGTAAAACAGATTTAAAACAGTTTTGTAAGCAACATACAACAGTTTGTATGATATCTTACGAAAAGTTATTTTGTTAGGTTTGTGTTTAGGCAACAAAACTACTTAGTTAGGTTTAGGAGAAGATCGTGGTTTGGGTTATGATAACTACCGAAGTGACGTAGTTACGTGACAAATAAGTCAATGTTGACGGAGAGGACAACGGACGTTGTTGCTCTTTATACTATGTCACGATTACGTGGATTTCATAAGAATTGATTATGTGGGTTATATACGAATTATAGTGCATTTCTTTTTGTAGGTATAGCTAAAAACAGTGTTTGTGGAAAGCCAGGCACAGACAAATTATGTCTTCCTGTCGCTTCCTGCTTCAAATCAGAAAACGCTTCTGTGTTGTTCTGGAGGGCAGTTACAAATTACATATTTAGTCGTTTAATTTGGTGGACTTGTTGTAATTTCTCTTTCTGTGATGCATTATCATGCACAGTAAGTAAATAGTACATCACATATTATGTACATTTCATTTAATACTCATACCGCCAAACATGATGTGTTCCCAACAACCTCTAAAGAATCTCCTATAAACCTGTACAAACATTTTCACATCGTCTGTCACACAAATAAGAAAACTTTATTAAAGGTCCCATATTGTAAAAAGTGAGATTTTCATGTCTTTTATATTATAAAGCAGGTTTAAGTGCTATATAAATACTGTTAAACTATGAAAACGCTCAATATACGGAGAAATATGCACAACCCCGTATTCAGAAATTGTGCGTTTGAAACAAGCCATTTGGATTTCTGTCCATTTGTGATGTCACAAATATACAATATATAGATCATTACATGGTTTTAAACATAAAAATTCTAAATGTGTCCCAGTTTATTTCCTGTTGCAGTGTATGTAAATAACATCAGCTGACAGGGAATAAACATGGACCCAAGCTGTTGCCTGGCAACGCAATTCCGTTGAAATGCACTAAAACGGAGCGTTTCAGATAGAGATTAAATACAGGTATATTCAGGCAGACAGTATGAGGAAAATAACGTGTTTTTTGAACATTACAGCATGTAAACATGTTCTAGTAGAAGCACAAAATATATATTTATATAAGTATGAACCTGAAAATGAGCACGATATGGGACCTTTAAATCTAAACAACCACAGTGACTGTGTTCCTCCTGGCTTTGTTTAGCTCCTGAATCGCCTCCCAGTTACCTTTTCTCTCTCTTTTACTACTTCATAACCAAACGTGGATGAGCCTTCAGGGCAGACAGGCATCCACTCCCTTCTCCCACGGTCTCTCACAGCCAATAGATCAGTGTAAAAGCAAACCTGTGACGTCGGGTCATGATATACTGTGACTTGACTTTAAGTGTGTGTACAGGTCGGAATCTCTCTGTACGTGTAGACAGAAGCACTGAGGTTGTAGGCTGACACACAACGCCAGACGCTTCCAATTACATCTCCGTATCTGTCAGGGGGGCCTCCCAGCTTTGCCCCCTTTATGAAAACAACGAGCGGCACAAGAGCACGCGAGGCCGCCGCGGTCAGGATGCCACGAGATCCACAGAGCAGCTTTTCACGCTCGTCCAACGAGCTGATCGTGTCTCATCTCCTCCTGGTTTAAATTACATTCTGAATTATTATGAAGCAGTGCAGGGAACGTTTGAAAATTTAATTTATGATTTGGATCTGACCGGAGGACGATGACTTTCATCATTGGCTTGGTTGTCTGTTCAATAGTTGTAAGCTTTTCTTATTGTTTTCTGAGTTTGTGTAATATCAAAATCCCTTTCACACAGGATAGTGCTCATATAATTAATGCTTAACATCTTATAGTAAAAAGATTGATAGATAGATGTACTTTATTGATCCCAAATTGGGAAAGTATTGTGTTACAGCAGCGGGTTAACCAGGCAATGCACCGGAACAGTAAAGAAAATGTACTTTTCAACACTAGAGAAATAATATACAATATAGAAAATATTGGAATAAACTATAAAAATACCTACTACAACTAGCATAAAAAAAATCTAAAATATTCACATAGAATAACTACATTAGCAAAGTGTGCAAGTTACAATGTTTTGTTATTAAATAAAAGATAATTGAGGTAGTAAATGTGCAAATGTAGATGTGCAAAATTCAACATGTGCAAGGTTATTGCAGGAGTGTTTGTACTCGGCTACCATCGAGGACACAGAGGTCACGTCCTCAGTAATTGAACGGGAAATTTGGGGGCTTTTAACGACCCGAGGAGGAATTTTAGTTCTAAATTTTATTTAAAATTAATTTAAAAATTGAATAGATTTTAATTAAATTAGAATAAAGTGATTTTGTATGTCAACACCATATTCTTGGCATCATTATGGAGAAGGCTTTGAAACAGCCTTCAGCACATCGAGTAGAGAGATACAAATTTAACATTCGTTTTGGTGGATAGTCAAATGTTTCAGTATTGTTAAAATCCAAGCTGCGGCCAGTGGTTTTTAAGGTTTTTCAGTACCTTAAAAAACAAATAAAAACATTCAGACAAAAGCTACCCAGCTCAGTAACCATGTACTGATATTATACCATTTGCAATATACACATCTTCTCTTTTTCTAATTGGTTAACATCCAGTTCTTGTTAATAAGGTATAAGTGACGTGCATAAAGAAGAGAAGTAAATTTAGCTGAAATTACAGAGATTGCTTTCTATGGGATATATATCAAATGATATCACACAACCTTGATTTTTCACACAACTCCTAGCAACATCTTCTCACATCTGCTCAGTTTTTTACGGTTGTTATTATTTGTTTTAGATGAGTCTTGGTTTAAATATGAATTTGCTTTTTAGATTATAGTGACAGGAAACACGAGAGAGGAGATAGGGAGAGGTTGTGACCACATGGCTTGCTTCACTGGATGAGCCGGAATGATTTTCTTCGTGAGGTTTTACAAATAAAAGAACTGTTTATTGATTCGGACTGGACCGGTTGGGTGGTGGGATGTTCATCCTCAAATTAAATCCAATTTTAAAATGTTAAGAACTCTTTGATCATTGTCCATTAAGAGGGAAATCCCAGCGTTCTTGCATGTTTTGTTACCGATTAGCTCCGAATTGCATCTACATTTGTACCGACTGTTTTCCACATCAGACCGCAGTGATTTCGATTTTTGACGACTCCTGCCACTTTAATTTCACAATATAAGATAGAAACACTATCGGCAATATAAAACATTATAGTGCTATTTATTATCATTATTGGTAGTCATGCTATAGTGCGTGTCTCTTGAGGTGGACGTGTTGATCGGTCCAGTTTTGGGTCCACGGTGAACAATATTGACACATAATTGATAAGAAATTTTTGTACAGATCTACTATTTATGATGCCTAGAGGAAGAATCCAATTGTTCATTACTCTGACTGTAATTCGTGACGACAGGATACCTCTGAAACCAAACAAGGAATTCTTGCCAACCTCAGTTTTACTTTGTTGCCATTGTAACAGGGGTTTTAAAGTGCTGACCTTGAACCAAAATGTGCCCGGTTTCGAGTCTGGCTGCAGGGACCATTGGTGCATGTCATCTCTCTCTCATATCATTTCCTTCCTCTCTGCATCAATCTCCAATAAAGGCATAAAGTTCCCCCAAATAATGCCAAGAAAATCTTTAAAAAATGATATAAGTTGAGTCTGACATGTCCTAAAATGTCCTCCCATCCGAGTTTATGCAGGCCATACTCTTATTTTTGTTTTATCATATCTTCATTTATTAGCCCCACTATAGTGCTAAAGATCTAACACTACTTAAGGTCTTTATTTTCTATCCATCCAACAATTAAATCAGCAAAACATGGCTGACCTGTGGCCCTTTAATCACCTGTAATAGAGCCCTTTACTTCACTAAGTTAGAGGAATAAGCTGGTTTCTGGGATGTAGCTTTAATTACATCACACAGGCGAGCAGCACCTCCATTTCAAACAGCCCACACTCGTCCTGTCAGCTGCTCGGCTCTGACATCGGCCCGGCCTGCCTCGGCCTTTCTGGCTGCGACACAGCACAGCTTCAAAGCTGCTGCTCGTCTGGCTCACGCCAGAACCAGTTACGGTGGTGGAGAGCAGATCACCGCCACACAAAGGAAGCTTTGCTTTAATGTTATCAGAGGCTGATCCACGTCTGTACAGAGCTGTAATGATGCTGTATTTCCCTGCCTGCCTGACAATGGCCTTATGGCTTTTATAAACGGGGCCCTAATACAACTATACACCATTAGAGAGCCACTTTTATTACGTTTCCAGCCCATTCATCTCCAGCGAGATGGATTGCTCTTGTTTTTTTGTGATCATCAAGATGGATGAGTTTATGTTTCCCTCTGGCGTTGGAGAGGGGTTGGGGGGGGTGGATGGTGCCTGGGATGACAAGCATCTCTGAGTAGCATCAGGAGAGCATAAAACACAGAATACATTTCATCTATTTGTTAAAAAAATAACAATTTACTCCTTTTCTAAAAGGGTGCTTGACTTTTATTTGCTTTTGTTTCCGGTCATTTCTGATGCTGAAGTTTCTTTGCTGCTGTTTCAGCTGCAGTTCTGAGGAGCTACTGTATATCTGGTTCATGCTGTGTTACTTCAACAGGTGCTGGATCAAAACAATCAACTGCACACTGTATTAAAAGCTACCAGAAAATTTAGAAATTGTGCAGCGTTTCGATCTAACAGAGGTCTTTGTCAGGCATTATCAAGTCACCGTCACAAAGCAGAACAAGTAAAACACATTCCTCACTCAGGTGATATGTGATATGTATGATTAAGAGTCAATCTTGGCCAACTCTCAATCATGCAGATCACAATCATGTCTGTTCGATCGAAATGTTCAAATTGCAGGGAGCTTTTAATACGGCGTGCAAATCTTTTGTTTCATCCATGCATTACTTAACAAAAGCTCTCAATATAAATTCACAAACTTGTGACTTACTTCCCTGTACTTAATTAGGCATACAAGCTTTTGACTATTATATATATGCGAAGATAACTTGTTATATGAACCCCGCTGAAGACAACAGCTGTGTGGCTAATTTATCAGCCAGTACAAAAAGGCTTATGTGATATATAAGTATAAATAATATTAAATATTAAATGTAATATCGACTTCTGCACTGACTCAACACTGCACAAATCGTTTTTTTATGGCTGCACAATTACATCAAATGGAAAGATTTTTCTATCTTTGTAATTCAACAGACATATTTGGTATCTTTTCTTTAGCTTTTGAATTTACTTAATTTGCAACTGGCTGTTTTATTAGTTTATACATCGCTTATTAATCTGATTTGATCTCTTCCTGTGTATTATGCATGTTTTTGTTGACCTGCTTTATTCTCCCTATGTTTCTAAAGCATTTTGGTCAGCTTTTAAATGTGCTATAGAAATTTATTTTGATTTTCCGCTCCATAATTTGTAATCGGGCATCCTCACAGATACAATATAGACGACTCGTCTTCATCTTCGGTGTGTGCTTTGATAAGTGAAAGTGTTTTCCGGTCTGTGTAACGCTCCCTCTGACATCTGAGGACACACTGACAGTTATGGCATCCAGCTCTTTATCCAAGTAGCTCAGACCGTAAACTCTTTATCAGGACCGAAGCAGCCGGTTTGGACATTCCTCCTTTCTGTCTTGTGTGTTGTTCACCGTGTGTTGTTTATTTGAAACAGAGCCGTAAATGATGTCCTGAACCGTCCTGGTTGAGGGGTCAGACATGCTGCCGATGCTTTGATGAGCCACTGTAACTGCAGAGCACCCCTACACCACCACCACCCAACCTCCATCCCCATCCGTGCACCCCCTCAACCACACAAATCTAAATGGGGGCCTTTGATGTGGCTGGACGGAGCCTGTTGTTATTGTTTGTATCAGGGCTTATCACTGCCGACCCCCCCACCTTAACCCCCTGTCCTGATTCCTCACCACAACCACACACACATGCACGCCTCTCGGTGCATCATAAAGTGCTGTAAAAACAGGTCGGGGTGTGACATGATGTTGTGCGCTTATTTTGCTTTTTGTTATTTCATCTAAAAAATGCGGCCTTTGCTTTTAATTCTTAAGCTGATCTTTTCTTCTTCTTCTTCTCTTCTTCTTCTCCTCGGTGCAGCCAGACTCTCCCTCCTGATAAGGATGATGGATGGGGCAGAACTCTGGCTCCAGCCAAGCCCGGCAGCTTCCTGGGAGCTGAGAGATACTGAGGGGGAGGCGGGGAGGTGGTGCGGTGTGTGTTGGGTGGAGGGGGTATTGATGGAGGGGGTTGCTTGCCAGCACCCTGTGCTGCCCCAAAGGACAGCCAAATACAATAATACTATACAGGCTGTGTCACTTGTTCCACATCGTTGCTGTAGGTGAGGTGAAAGCAGGGAGGAGTAAGTTTGAGTTGTGTTTTATCCAGAGGAGGGTTTTTATAAGCCAGACGGTGGCGGGATTTTCTCAACCCACAAAAGGTCATGTCATCTTTTTTTAAGAAGCTATAGAAATAAAAGAAGTGGTTTGACACAACAAATGTAATGCTCTTCAAATAAATTGAATTGGAACCGAACATATAAGACGCTGTCAATAACTTTGAGTTTAATCTGCTTAAAACAACATCAGCACACATTTTCTGAATGTTTGTGTTAAGTTATGTTTTCTGTTTCCTCTTTCTTTCAATTCCTGACCTCCAACACTTCTTCTTCCTCTTTCTTCTGTATTTGTTAGTATATTTTCTTCAGTGTATAATCACCTGAAAATAAAATTCGTTGTGTTTCTACAGTAGCCCAGAACGGACAAACCAAACTCTGGCTCTAGATAGGGCCGTTTTCATGTTTCTGCATCGACTTCCGAACACACTTGGCACACGGGAGAAGTTTCAGTTGGTTGCAATCTGCAGCCTCACCGCTAGATGCCGCCAAATCCTACACACTGTATACCTTTAAAGCTGAAGTAGGCGAGATTGGAGCAAGTATATCGTGACAGTAGTACATGAAACAGGTAACCTGAAAAAAATCATGTGCCTCTGTGTCCTCCGGTGCTCCTAACGGCATCTGCAAGATTTCACAGACCGGAGGAAAACAAGCAGTAAGAGCTGATCTGAGGTCTGCTGTCCAGCTGCCGTCTATGAGAGCCGGCTTTCAGTCACTCTGAACTCCGACCAAACGGTCAAACTAGGCAGCGCTGATCAAATATGAATCAATATTATGTTACGTCAGATGTTCTCAGAATCATCTTGTAGTGCACGGTTTAGCTGTAAAATGACAAAGTTTGTGACGCCGCCGACATTGTGAAATCTGTTGAAGGAACACCAAGATCTGGTCACATGACCGGAGCACAGCCAATAGGAACGCTCTCTCAATGAAATGACCTGTGATTGGTCAAAGTCTCCCGTCACGGGCTAGATTTTTTAAAGCCTGAAAAGCCCAATGATGCCAAAAATATGCTGCCCACTGCCACTTTACGCGTCCATCTACCATGTTTAGATTCTAGTGGGTTGAAGGGGTTTTTTTTGTACTTACTGCCAGTTTGAATACTGAAATGAAAATTGCAAGAGTAGATTTGTAATTTTTGAGTCACTGGGCTTTAATCCTTTTCTGATTAACTCGGTTTTTGATCTCTTTGTGCTCCTTAGTCCCCGTTGCTTCAAATCACGTCCGGTTATCAACTCTTACATCGTGTTATCGGTTTCATTTCTTCTTCAATATCTAGAATCTGACATAATAAGGTGCCTGTTGGTGAAACCTTTAACTCCAGGTCATCCACATCCCTCATTTGATGCAACTGCTCTCACCAGTTTTGATAAAAAATAACAATATTATGACTTTTTGATGCAGAAACAGTCCATAGGGGGGAGCATCGAGTGTCTTTTGTGCACATTTGAATAAACTACTATTGGAGGCCTTTCTTTCTTCTTTACGGCCCCGACATGATTCCCAAATTGAACTTTTTTTTGTCTAATACAGTAATGTCTTCCCTAAATTTCCATGTAAGAACTAATGATGTTTTGTTTATTGTGACCTATACAGGAGCACCATCAGGTCACATCCCGTGTTTGTGGAAAGTGCAGCGGCGCTCCATCTCCTACTGCAACTGTGGCGTGTAACCTCTCGGCCAAACACAGCGCCGTCCTGCTGGAAAACTGCGATTACGGTAATGATTTGTTTGGGTTCCAGGAAGACAGCGGGGTGGTGGGGAGGGGAAGCCAAGCAAATATATTGTTAAATGAAAAGCCTAATCCGTGTTTACATCCCAAGCAAAGACAAGGCATTTGCTTTCATTATGAATCAGACGAGATAATGTTTCCCACAGACAAAATTTGGACCAATTTTCTGCAGCTCTATCTGTGCCGCCAGGATTAAGGGTGCAAAGTCTGCACGCTGAAGGGATGCGTTGACCTTCTGTCGTATCTCGGCACGATCAGAAACATCGTACGGGGATGGCGGCCAGGAAGCTGGCAACTGCAACCTTAAACAAAATCTGTTTTAAAAGAGTGTGCGTCCTCGTGTCTTTATCCCTCCGTACACACACATCAGCTCTGTCACACTTCTGATTCCCCCCGGAGATACAGCCAAGGGACAACTTTTATTTCCCAGAATTCCCCCATAAGGTGTGCACGCTCACAGCTCACGATGATGATTTAAGGGTGTTTATCCGCGCTCGCTTAAACATTTACTTTTCAGCAGGTGAAGCTGAGAAGAAAAATGTCTCTCTGCGGGGTTCAACCTCTGGAGGATTTAACACCATCTCTCTCCCCCCCCTCCTCCGCACCGCTGACGTTTACAAGACAAGCAACTTATGATGGCACCCAAGGAATCATGGGATACATATTAGGGCTCGGTTGAAAGCGTCCGAGGGTGTGTGCGTGTATACTTTGTGCGGCCACTCACGGAAGTACGTTGCTCCATCGCGCCTGGGAGGCATCTCCATTTCTCATCGCAACACATTGTTTTGATCCAGTTCCTCTTTTTAATGACCCATAATCTTTTACTGTAAAACGGCTGGAAGGAGATCCAAAGGCCCCCGCTGGGTGACTTATTATCAGTTTATGCTTTCGGATGGAGAGTAAATAAATGAACATTTCTCTGCACGCCTTGAACCCTCACCTGTTTTATGTTCTTCTTCTGAGATTCTTCACTCCTTCTTGTACGTTTTTATTGCTTCTTTCGTCTCTATTTTGCTTCACTCCCCCTCATATGTCTCTCTCTCTCTCTCTTCTTGCTCCACTCCACCTCCCGTGTTAAGCCTTGATAATATGCAACACTTTGAGCTTTTTAAGTGGCTGCAGTTTCACAGAAATTACTCCAGAGACGCTGCTGGATATTAAGTGCAGAGGTGTGTTTCTGGGTGAGGAGGGGACACCCGGCTTTCTTCGACTCCCATTTAGGATGAGGACACGGAGGGGGTCGCCGCTGGAGGGGATGGGGTCTTAAGTAGAGCCAGATCACGGGTCAAAACTGTGATTAAGTCTGAGTGATTGTTTTAAAGCACTTGGAGTATATCTGATGTTTAGGTGTAATGGAGTAAAGTTTGATACATTTACCATCACAGAAAGCTAAAATAACTTTCAGATTTGAATTCATGTTATGGGCGTAGGAGGATGTGTGTGCGTGTGTGTGTGTGTGTGTGTGTGTGTGTGTGTGTGTGTGTGTGTGTGTGTGTGTGTGTGTGTGTGTGTGTTTTAGGGGGTGGGGGACCCACTAATGGGGGGTTTAGCTGAGACACATTAAGACATGTGGAGGAAAAAGGTCGAGCATGATTAGTGACCGCCTTAATGGTATAATGTTGCCTCTATTTCAGTCTGTGTGTGTGTGTGTGTGTGTGTGTGTGTGTGTGTGCCCCGGGGGGATGCATACATGGACAAGAAAGTGTGTGTGTGTGTGTGTGCCTGCCATGTACCAACCACTACATGTAACTCCAATTTGTATAAAATGTTGTATGATCTGTGAAAATAAATGGCTCTTTTTTGTGTGTAACATTTCTACAAATTCCTGTTCGGTGACATAATGTTACTGTTGTTCTGTTTAGTGAAGGCTTTTAAGGGTTATTTTACTTACTCTCTTTACTTACTTTACAGAGAATATCGATGCTATAGCAGATCTGGGAGGCTGTGAGGTTATGCTCATTATAAAGACAACATTTTAAGATGGATAAAAGTTAGTAGTTTGCAGTGTGTTAGTCAGTCATGTTTCTTTTTACACGTATAAATCATTGCGGGTCGGTGTCTCATGCGCGCTCGCGTGTGGCTACGCTGTTCAGACCCAGACTCCAACACAAACTACACAGAAGCACCAAAACCGCAAAGTTCTATCTAGTGAAGCCCGTCTGTTAAACAGTGTTGGCCGCGGTCGGAGGACGCGGGGGAGACCGTAGCTTTGGTCTCCAGGGCCGGAGTCTCTGCTGTACTCTGCTCCTCTGCTCCTCTGCCTGCTTCTCTTCACCCACACACTACGCTAGTTCTCGCTCTTTCGCTCCACTCTCACGTGCATGCGCGCACACTCCACACTGCAGCAGAGTTAGTTTAGCTCTGAGAATATCTAGTGAATGTATAATGGACGTTTGTGCAGAAATAACTGCTGCAGCTCCTCCAGACCAACAGAGGTTTCCCGTGTCTTGTGAAGTGACGGGGCTCCGCAGAGAGAAACGTTATCGTCTCCGACCAAAACTCCGGTGTCTCCCCTGTTCCCTCCGGCCGCGGTCGGGAGGCTGAGGCAGAAAAAGCCAACACTAGGATCAGCATTGATTCATGGAGAGACCTTCGTCTGGTCAGCTAACATTACTGCCGAGCAGCTGAAATATAGAGTGATATTGTGCTTTTAGCTGACGTGTGTCGCCTCACTGTTTTGAGCGATGCTCGTTCATGTCTATGTAGAGCGAGCACAAGCGCGAGCAACAGGACGCTGACTTTCGTTGACTTAACGGCCACAGGTGTTGCTGTTAACAAGCAATTTCTGATTCTTACAAACAGTCCTTTTAAATGCGTCTCATTGGAAAAGACTTTGCCAGTGAGTCCAGGTGACATTAAAAGCCTATTTGGAAAAAGCACTTTCGTAGTATGAAATCAGGATTTCTAACAGACACGGGTGCATATAACTACTTTCATGTAAAATATGCTGTAAAAGACATGAGCAGAGCTGCCTGCTGACTCTGCCTCCCAGTTGGATCAACTGGAGGCACATTACACATTTTACGGTTTGCAGCTGATATGGTTAAGAGTGGTTCGGACAATCAGACCACAGTCCTCTCTAAGTGCATCTTGAGGGCATATCCAGCCATATTGGTAAAATATATCAGATTACGCTCCAATCAAAAGGACAATATTGGACCCATAATTGATGAACTGACATATTACTCCAACCCTTCCTCCTCAACTGTCAGTGCCAGTGTGCGTGCGTGTGATAGAACAGTGACAGACATGGCGTCCGCTGACAGCCCGGCTCGGTCTTATCTGCACTGCAGGAGTGACGTTAGAGAACCAGGAGGAGGGGGGGGGCAGATAGAGAGGTAGAGGAGTGTGTGTCTGTGTGTGTGTGTGTTTCTCTTTTCAACACACACTTGTCACAGTGTTTCTCACTTTTATTTCTCCTCTTCCGACACTTTCTGACCCTGCGACTGTTGACACAACTCTTTATATGTAACCTCATGTTGTAGCCCACCTACTGCGAGTCACCTTAGAAACCCCTAGCCGTGTTTCCATTCATGCATATTTATGCACATTTTGAAGTATCGCAAAAAAGGTTTTACGCTGGCTTGAGATGGGCTTTGCATTTGTCAAAAAAGAGTTGATGCGGTAAATGGATTATGGAAACGCCTTTGCCGAATAAAGTCTTAAGTCGCAAACATTTCAACGTGTTCTCATACAACGGTCCATATGATATCTTACGAAAAGTTATTCCTCACTTTTCGTACGTTTTCCTGCAAAAGTCCAGTGTCAATTTCCGCTCCAGTCTTTTCAAAATAAACTTACATCCTCACAGGAAACAAACTTGGTTAGGTTTAGGCAACAAAACTACTTAGTTAGGTTTAGAAAAGGATCGTAGTTGAGGTGTGCAACACCGGAAGTGGCCTTATTTAAGTACGGAAGCGGTCTCCTGGGCAAAAATCTGGTATTTTTTGACCCGCCCATTCCCCCTGACCTCCTCTCTACACGCCGCTCTTTATACTTCCTCGTTCACAATTAAGTGGATTACATAGGAATTGATTTTGTGGGACATATACGGATTACAGCGCCCAGAGGTATAGCCTCGAACGCTGTATGAGAGTTTATTTGCTCCAAACCATGCAGTTGATGGAAACACATGTAATTCACATTTCTTTTTTAGCTTAATATTCACTTGACAATTGAATGGAAACATGGCTAATGTCAAGATGGAGAAAAAAAGAACAGCAATATACCCAAAGGTTGATTGTAGCATCTTTCAAATCATTCAAATGGTATAAGTTTCAGTGGCCCTGAACACTCATCAGCCATCACTCAATAAAGACATGTGGTAATTCTTTGAGAGCCACTTATTTTCTTATCATACATATTTTTAAATGTAACATCAAAGTCAAGTCAATTTTATTTATGTAGCCCAAATGTGCTTGCTTGTTTTTTACAATCTATACATCATCAGAACGTTTGAGAGACGAACAACCTCGGCCCTATTACCAGACAAGAACATTGATACTGGATGATTCTGCAAAACCCCTGATTCACTTTCCTTCTGGTTATGGGAAAATAGTTAAAGGGAAGACAATGAGAAAGCAGAGATGGCGGAGACGCTGAATAGGTCGAGGGTTAGAAGAGGTGATTTGAGACGGAGAGATGACAAGAGCTGCAGAGAGGAGGAGGAGGAGGAGGAGGAGGAGGAAGAGGGGGCACGGTGAGGAGAGAAGATGAGTGAGAGAGTCGTGGGAAAGAGATGAGAGAGAGTGACAGAGGAAGAGGAAGAGTGATGAAAGAGGGAGAGAAACTTTACCGGTGTGTACATCTGTGACCTCTGCGAGCCTCTACAGGTGACCAGGTGGAAGTACAATAACACGATCTCATCCCTTCTGCACATCCTCTCCTGTTGCTTCTATATGACATGAGATGAATAACTTGTTCTTCACATGAACAAATACAAGAGTTCTCTAAGCAACAGACTTTTTAAAGACTTTTTGCTTTATCTTATTAGCTCATTATTAAGTAAATGTTGATTTCACAATGCAGAATACATACACTGCATCACTGCTTACCCAGCCCTTTCTCATTCCCAGGGCGTCAAATACCGAAGCTTTGTCACGGCGTTTGATACCGCTGCACAAGGCACTCTTTAGCATCTGTATTAGACGCACCGGGCTTTCCATTAACTCTGATGTAAACCTATCCAAGGCAACAACAAATGCTCATAGGAAATGTGCCAGAGGTGACTGTGGCGACGTAGTTTAAAGAGCGAAAGAGCCACACATGGCAGGCGGGAGGGGAGGTGGACAGGTCCAACAAACACAAGGCTTTCATCCAGGAGAGACCACCGTTACCAATCACTACCTCGCGGTCCGCTTGGAAAGAACCAATCAGACGCCTCCCTGCTCGTACTCTACCCTTGGCGTGCACCAGCCTGAACTCAAAGCGCGTCGCCGCTGCACGTTTCCTGGAGAATGGAAGAGAAAACTCAGCCCTGCAGTAGCACTGCCGCGGTTACTTGTCATGAGGTAGCGTTGTTGAGTTGAGGTCCTCTCTCCGCTCTGTGTTTGTGAAGTAGTTACGATGCGGCGGTGCTCGTACATTTATTTGTGTTTGTGACGGCCCTTTAGCCTGTCTGCTTGTGCCTTGCTTGCTCTTCTCCTGCAGGTACGTGTAATTGGTAGGCGGGGCCGTCCAATTGGGCTGATTGGGAGCACCTGGGACCAATGCTCCCAGTCACTATATAAGCTGCCACCTATACTGCTCACACCACTGCAACCCACATCCCATGTCTTTTTTAATTCATGTTTTAGTAGATAAATGCATGTTTGGTGTCTCTCCCTTCCTTTGGTCATGACAGTTTTTTTAATTAATTTGCTGCTGTTACTGAGCTCCCAATTTCCCCACATTATATCACTGTCATGGATTGGATCCACGATGATACCGCGTGCTTGTTTAGAGGAAATGATGAGAAAATAAAGGAGTGAGATGTCAGAATAGAAAGAGTTGTGAAAGAATAAGAAAAACAGCAAGTCAAGAAAAGCTTTGAGAGAGATAAGTGAGGAAGAAAAACCAACAATGTTGGAAAATGGCTCGGAGCCATGACGGCAAAGTCATTGGTCAAATGAAAAAAAAAAAAAACATCTCCATTATTAATGTTTTTTGGCGTACAGAATTGTGAATTGGGAAAACACAGAAGAGAATGTGCTGCTGAAAAACAGATTTTACAACGACGAATACAAACCCATCAAAAAGGTAGAAATCGGATCTCATCCATGAAACACGGTAGCCAAATTAATCGGAGCTCATATTTTCATGCCGAGCGGAGCTCATTAAAGCATGTGGAGGAAGTCTGTTTAACAGAGAGAGAGTTGAACCCGAGTGCAAACCGCAGAGAGCAGCAGCAGCCACTTGTTTCTGTTTATTTCAGCTTCATGCTGTTTGTCTGATGGGACGGACATCAAAGAGGAGACGGACGTCTGAGACAGATTGATTTTGGTTTTTCTTTCATTTTTCTTTGTTTCTTTAATATTTTTTTTCCCTTCGCTCTCTATCTCCGTGACTCGGGGGGGGAACATGGAAGCCGTGTGACCCTAGATGATTTATCATGTCTCTTTTTTCTCTCTCTCTCTCTCTCCTGTTAAAGTAAATGACTGGTATGTAGAGAGACTCTGGAGAGTCCACAGCCCCCCTCGCGGGCTATTAGGCCTCCCTCCGCCTCCCCCTGTGGAGAGAGGAAGATAAGGGAAAATTGAAAATGAAGAGGAAGGAGAGGGAGAGAGAGAGAGAGACATCACCGCATCCACAGGCAGACCTCTTGTTCTCCTCCACTATCTCTCTTTCTCTCCCTCCTTTGAGCTTGATTAGCCGCCAAGCTTAAGAGGCTTGTTATCAACCTTGGAGACGATGGAAGTTCATCGGCCACAGGACTTGACTGATGGAGACGGGGATGGAGGCTTTTTCTTAGCGCTTGTGTGTGTGTGTGTGGAGGAAGTAGCGTATATCTTTGTGACTGATGTGGAGTCACGGTAGAATGCGGTCAGTTCATTCGTATCCGGGGCCGCGGGGACTCCAACATGTCTGCTGGCTGGTTCTCATTCAGTCTCAGGACTCGTCTAAGTGCTGCCCACGGAGCTCTGGGTCAGCACCCGACCGCCAAACAATCTTCTAAGTTAAGAATTGTAGAATTTGTGTAGAGTTTGAGCCGTATTTAACACGCGAGTAAGATGTGGCGAAGAGCGTTCACATCAGACACAAACTTTCCACTTTCAGGCTACAAGAGCCCACTTGTTGAATTTCCCCTTGGGGATCGATTAAGTGTTATTTTATCTTATCTCATCGATAGGAGGGCAGTAAAGCTATCTTTCCTAAAACAACAAGTCCTTATACCTAAAGTGCAAAATAGGTGGATGGGTCCAACCAGCACGGGGCTTTGAAACCAACAACGTGTTGTTACCTCTTCCTAGGAAGGAGGTTATGTTTCACCGGCGTTGGTTTGTTGGTTTGTCCATTTGGATGATTACTCCAAAAGTCCGTGATGGATTTGAATGCAATTTTTTGTAGGGTGGGGTGTGGCACAATGAACAATCCAATATATTTTGGTGGCGATCCGGATCATGATCCAGCTTCAGGAACACCACAGGCTTTAAGACTTGCTCAGTGTCACTGATGACACTGATCTCAACATAAACAAAAGTACACGTGGTTGATGGCGCAAGCTGCACGGAGAGGGGGGGCATCGTACTCGGGCAGGTTGGCGGAGGTCTGCGCTCTCCGAGTGCCATTCTAGTTTGTTTTTGTGTTCACAACGTTAAGTTTTACTTTTACTTTTCAAACATAGTTTAAAGCTAAACCATGATGTTTTTGTTTTTTTTCCTAAACCTAACTAAGTTAGGGAAACCTAAGCAAGTGTTTTTGGTTGAATTCACAACGTCAAACAACGGCAACCGTAGTGGAGCGTCATAGCTTGACACGCTGGGCTACCATTTCCTTTCGAAAGTGACGCCAAGGGGTCCTGACCAAGCGTCAGTGTGTGACATAGTTAGCGATGTTTAGTACTGAAAACTCCGCCCTGACAGTTCCTGGTCTATTGGAAAGTACAACTCCCAGAGCAGGGACTGTGAGGAACTTAATTTAGACCCTGGTTCTGATCTAGGACATTTTTTTATGCACCAATTTCTGGTGGAAATATTATGTAAAGGAAAACACAAAATTCAGGCGCCAGGTGACAATTCAAAATATAATATATACATCCTCTGAAAGCTGGGAACCTGACGATTAATTTGAGATGTGTATCAAGTTGTCCTGGTCATAAATCAGAAAGAACACATTGTGAAAGTGTTTAAGGGCTTAGAACAGTATGATGAAGTGTATGAGGGCCATTCCCGTGCTCTATTATGTCTCATAAGTTGTTGCAGCAATTTTGGGGTTGCAAAACAAAAACTGCATGTGATTATCATAAAGTGGGCATGTCTGTAAAGGGGAGACTCGTGGGTACCCATAGAACCCATTTTCATTCACATATCTGGAGGTCAGAGGTCAAGGGACCCCTTTGAAAAATGCCATGACAGTTATTCCTCGCCAAAATTTAGCCTAACTTTGGAGCGATATTTAGACTCTTTCCCGACAAGCTAACATAGCATGGTTGGTACCAATGGATTCCTTAGGTATTCTAGTTTCATATGATCAGTCTACAGTTAAGACTGACCCCACAACATCCATGCTGAGATGACATATAGGTGTGCTTGAGCACTAAATGCAAGTAAGTTCCTGAAAAGATTCCTGAGAAAACGTCCTGCGGTGAAACTCGTCCTGTACCACTAAGCAAAACGATAAAACGATAAGAGACTAGTTCCACATGTTAGAAAACCTCTTCGTCCACTTTTACTTCTGCCTCCTCTGCAGCATCAACAGCTAGTTGTGCTTCATGGGCATCATATGGCACTCAAACATCTTAAGAGTCAATCGAAACCATCCTCTATGGCTTACTTTAAATGGGAACTGTCTCTGTTTGGTGTGTGCTTTTCATTCACTTTGGTTATGAATGAAACATTCATGTTTACTTATAAATTTATGACTGCAGATGTGCTTTTTCAGTGTGCGATTCCGAGCGCTTCCTCGTCGTCTTATCAGAAGCGGTATCATGACTTGATGAACATTGTCTTCTTGGAGTCCTCGTCGGCTCTGGATGAGGCCTCAGAGGGCGACAGGACCATGTAAACATTCCCAGCCCTCCGAATCGTCTGTCTGCCGGGGGGTGATGCATCTGTCCGGCCCGTGTGTTTACTGGCCGAAGAATGTTAAGAATAAAGTCTTCAGTCTATGTGTGTGTGCGTGTGCGAGTGTAATTTCATGTCCACGTGACCGTGCACTTAAAATAGAGAGTGTGAGTAGGCCGGGTGGGGGGACGCATGGGTGGGGCGGGGTCACGAGTTTTGTTTCCTTTTGTATCGTCTTAATGTTTGTAATGATCCAATGGGATGTGGATCTGGTGAATATTGCCGCGGTGTTTAGTCTACGAATCACCACGGTGACAAAGAGTCTAGGTTTGGGAGGGGGTGGTGGAGGTGGAGGTGGAGGCAGGGGGGTGGGGGTCAGAGTAGTTAGTGGTGTTGTGGGTCACGGAGGACTGCATTGAAACAAAAAAAAAATCCACATATACTAAAAATACACCCAATAAGCTGCAACAGAGACGTTCTCCTCTCCTCCTCACATTGTAGGTTTTGCCTTGTTACCTATAAGACTGCTCCGCCCACAGGAGGTGAAAACAAAACAAACAAACCATTTTCTTAAATAGCATGACTGAGCGCTGCATGCAGAGAGAGCTGCTAAGTGTCACAGACTGGCTGGGCTGCACCAGCGAGCCATGTGTTTACTGAAAGATTTCAGATTTATATCTAGGGCAACGTTATTGGTGTAGTTCTAAAGTCTGATTATTTCTTTACCTCTTAGACCAGTCCTTATGAACTGTATGTCACGTGGTTAAAAACTGTACAGAACTTTATTTCAAGTTCTAGTAAAGAAAATGATGAAATATGTTCAAAGTGATGCATAAGACATTACTGTGAAGACATAAAAACATGGAATATTTTGCTCCATGTAAAGGTCTTTGCACACCAAGTCCGTGTTTGCCGTCCGACATTGTCGCACGTTTAAAAATAAATACGACCTCATGTTGTGTCAATCACGTTTACACACCGACTCCGAAACCTTCATCCGTCATTTGAGTTTTCGGAACAGGTTTGATTTTATGTGTTTTTTCGCATCCGTCAAAAGCCAAAAGAGTTATCATCTGAACATTCGTCTCCCAGCGCAAAGCAGTTTATGATAAAGACATAAAAGAATACAGAGATGCAGAGTTTATAGAGTGATTGCAGAACAGCTTAGATGGTTGCAAAACGAAGGATGGAGGAAAGATCAGACAGTAGTGATTGTGCTCTAGGCAGCTAAACAATAGCTTCTTGCTAATGTCATTCATTCATTAGTCCTCGTTTGGGACTAGCGCTATCTATTGCACCCACGTAAATAATTCACTTTTGTCTTGTATTACAAATTGAATAACAAAGTGTGCAAGACTTCTGTGCGTAGCGTTTTTATCGGATGACGAATTAAAAAAATGCAAATGAAAAATAGGGACTTGATGTGCAAAGACCTTTCAAGCTTCAATCAGAGGTGTGGACTCGAGTCGAACTTAAAGGTCCCTTGTGGAGTTTTTGTCGCAATATTAGAGCAATGTTTTTATGTGAGGGTCCCCATTTCGTGCACTCACACAAGGACGCATATGCATCACAATACACATCCAAGCCAATAGTTTCACACTGTTCCACTGATCAACAGGTTGGCGGTAACGTGTCAAGAAACACACTGATGCTCCAAGACGACTGCAAGTTAATAAACATGGATGTAAACAATACAAGTTTCAAACAAGTTTTTTTGTTTTTTAAGGAAGGAACATGCATTCAACATGTTTGTCAGTGTGTCTTGATGAGTAACGCTGAATGTAAACTGATACTTTGTCTCCACAGGGCCTTTAAATCAGATTTTAATCATGAGTCTGCCAATGACTCTCGACTCACAAACTTCACAAAATCAAAAGAGACTTGAAACAGAACTCTGAAGCCGTGTGACTTCTCTTGGGCTTCAGCCATTTCAGTTTCACTTGATTTTCCCCTTGAGACCAAAGAAACGGATGATAACTCGTGTGTCAAATTAATTTTGAATAGATATAAATGTACAGTAAACTGTTGGTCTGTTTAAAGATGTTTGCATTAAATATGGAAGGGGTCCTTCATGGATTGTTTAGGACTTGAAGTTTGGTGTCTTGGTGGTCTTTACTCGGGAACTGACTCAGGATGTTGTGGCAAAGAGTTATGACTTACAAAACAATGACTTTGTTCCTTCTCTCAAGCAACTGTACAGTATAAACGTAATATTGTCAAACACTGTTGTCAAACAAGGTTTTACATAATTTTTTCAAGCTAATTCAGGGGGGGATTTTATTGTAAAATATGTGTTTAAGATGTTACAACAAGTTAAACTAAATCTGACAGTAAAATGCTGAAACAAATCCAAAGCTACAGGCATTGAGAGAAGTATTTAAAAACTGGTTTTGGGATGGAAATAAGTTTAGGAAACAGTTACGTGATCTATTATGCGTTACTGCGCGTGCTGAATGTTCAAAATATTGTTTACGGGGGGATTTTTTTGCAGCGTGTGTTATGGAAGTGGACGACACACACACACACCTCCAGCGTCCCCTCAGCTGCTCTGGACAGTTTAAACTCCTGCTGACTGTGAAAGGTAATTCACAGGCTGCTCTCTTAACCGTAACACACGTTCATTCTCATCCGTCTGCAAACATTGGAGTCGCTGAGGGACGCCACGTATCAAAAGATTCTCTTGGGACGTGTAAAAGCTTGAATTTGGGTTGAACGACTACTTTTGATTTGTATTATGTTCATTTGCTTCAGATATTTATGTCACACACATGCAGAGCAAAACAAAGAGGACATCTGACAGGCCGAGATGTCAAGCTCTTCTAAAGTTATTTTAAATAATCTGTACATTATTAATCAATCACTGTACTTTTAATAAACCACCAATGACATTCTCCAAACTGATTATAGTTTATTTAATCATATAAAATCACTCCTTTAAATCCGTTCTTAAAACATACTTTTATCAGGAGAGCCTTTCCTGATTTTATTTGAGTTTTAATATCCTTGAACTGCTTTTTATTTATTTTAAATATTTGTTTTATTTTGTTGCCCTTGTAAATTATTATTATTATATAATTATTATTATTATTATTATTATTATTATTATTATTATAGAACCTGAAAATGTATGTTTATCCAGGAATAATTTAAAAAACATCCTCTAAAACATTTGCGTGTTAAGCTTTTCTCATCATCATCTTAATACAAAATATGGTTGCAATCTGACCACGTTCGGTATTATATTGACTTACAGTGTCAGAATAGAAGGTTTTAAGCTGTTAGTGGTAAAAAGATGTGCAAGAAGATTAAAATTTTAACATTTCCAAATCTGCAACAATCCCAGAAATGCCTTGTGCTGAATCGATGACTCTTCCCAAAGAACAAGATAAGGAAATTTCAGATTTTTAGACAAAAATATAAGATATATAAGCTATATCATTACAAACATATGGGTCATTGAACATACCCTTAACAATATCATGTGCAGAACTGTTAATTAGATTTATTTTAATATATTTATGGTCTTTTTTAGGCCAAACAAAGTAACTAACTTTTGTTTCTTGTGTGTGTAAGGTCGCTGCCCGACACAACAGAGGAACAACGACATCCACGCAAGAGTTATAGATCTTATTCACCCTTTCAGTGAACCTTGAGATGCACTTAGGGGTTGTTTCCAGCAGCCGTATATCAAAGCTAACAACATGGAGATCCTCTTCACAGCCTGGCATGACTTTCACTCCCAGTACTGCCTCCCAGTGGAAGAAAGGGGGTTGGTTTAACTGCCTGAAAGGCCATATAAGTCCACCTAAATGCTGCATTAGATGAGCGATGTGTACATTTCATTACATTGACATTTAGGGCTGTAACTAATGGGTTTTTTTATTCACGCTTTATTTGACAATGTTTTCTATATTATTTAATTAATAGTTTAATCTAAAATGTTCATTACAAGCTTTCAGAGCCCGATATAATCTCTTCAAAGGTCTTGTTTTGTCCAAAAACAACAGTCCAAAACCCAAAGATATTCTATTTCTAATGATATAAAACAGAGAAAAGCAGCAAATCCTCAAATTGGTGCTGAGTGTCTGTTTGGAAATGTCTGTTGTTAATAGTATTGGGATTGCTGTCTGCTCCTTAGTGGGAATTTAGTATTGTTTTTATGTTGTTTGTTTTGGGGTGGTTGTTAATTTTTGTTTTGTTTCTTAGTTTTTCATTTGATGTTTTATTGTGTCTGCTTTTAACAAAGTGTTACTGATCTTTTATTGTAATCTGGACACATAAAATGTTTTGGCTTTAAAATGTTTGCTATATAACTATCAACATTGTCTGTGGTTAATTCTTAATCAACTCATTATTTTACCATTTTATATTAACCTCTAATGAGACTGACAAACAACAAGCGATTTAACATGCTTTAAAACAAAACAATGAGACCACAAACCGGCCAGTGGAAATGCATGTAGTGTTCTGGACAGAGAGTCCTCAGACTTATATGTCACTGCTGTCCGGTGAGTTCGCCAAGTGTTCAAGCCCTCCGCTATCTGAATGACAAGGTTCAGTAATCAAAGAATTTGTTGACCCTGCCTCCCCCTTCGCTCACCTCTCTGCTGCTGCTACACCTCCCGTCCCTTTGCTTCTCATTTGTCTGAATGTGTCAGAGACAAATGCGTGCACGTACAACTACGCCCACAGAAATGCAAAATAAATGTGAAACATTTTCTCTGTTGTTTTTTTTTGACAAACCAGATCTTTAAACCACCAGAAAATTCTTTCCACTACTTGATTGTCATGCAAACCCATTTTTTGACAATGCTGTCTTGCAGGGCAGCAGTATCACTTATACAAATGACATTCATTTGCAAGTATTTGCATAAAGTAATATAGTTAAGGAGAAATTTAAAGTAGCCTTCGTTATGTTTTCTGTGGTGTATCAGACCGTAGTTATTCCCTAAAATGTCTCTAATATTATCACCAGCTGTATAGTGGTTTGACTCTCTGATCTGTTACTCAACCATTTTTCCATATTTCATCATCTCAACGGTATCTGAAATGGCACACCCCCATCAGTGCTGTTTTCGGTCTGAGCAGTTAGGGAGGAGGTCTGGGTGGATTGTTGGGCGTACAAAGTGACCAAAACACTGACGTTTGCATCTCATCTCCAACCAAGAGTCAAGGCTGGTTTCTTTTTCCCGTAAAGGCAATCTTAAAGTAGGTTTAGTTGCCTAAACTTAACTCCAAATTGTGCTACAGTTTGCACTGTCGCCTCACAGCTAGAAAGTCTTTTTGTTTGCATGTTCTCCCTGTGTTCGCATGGGTTTCGTCTGAGTTCTCCATTTTTTCCTCCCACCACCAGGCTGTGAATGTGGGGCTGTGTCAGGAAGGGCATCCGGCGTAAAATCTATGCCAAATCAAATATGCAGATTTGCAGATCATAAAAATCAGAACTCAGATAATAAAATCAGATCTCAGATGACCCCAGGTGACCCCTAATGAGAGCAGCCATGTAGAGAGACTTTAAAGGACATAAAGGAGTTGTTTGGGAACGTATTGACGAGCTATTTTGTTGTTCTAAATTGGTTTCAATATTCAACACAATCATCATGTTCACCATTCATTTTGAATGACTTTAATCTATACGTTACATCATGTGTTTGATGTTTGCAAAAACTATTTGCAGATGTGTTTCAGATGCATCAACATCTGTACCTGGCGAATAGTTAGGCAACTAAAACAAGTTGTTTATGGTCAGAGAGCGATGGTGGTCATGGTTTAAAGGTCCCATATTGTAAAAAGTGAGATTTGTCATGTCTTTTATATTATAAAGCAGGTTTAAGTGTTTTATAAATAATGTTAAAATATAAAAATTGCTCAATATACGGAGAAATACACACAGTCCGTATTCAGAAATTGTGCGTTTGAAACAAGCCATTAGGATTTCTGTCCATTTGTGATGTCACAAATATACAATTTTTAGACCATTACACAGTTTTAAACATAAACATTCTTAATGTGTCCCAGTTTATTTCCTGTTGCAGTGTATATAAATAACATCAGCTGACAGGAAGTAAACATGTGCCCAAGCTGTTGCCTAGCAACGCAATTCCGTTGAAATGCACTAAAACGGAGCGTTTCAGACAGAGGGTGAATACAGGTATATTCAGGCAGACAGTATGAGGAAAATAAAGGTGTTTTTTTAACATTACAGCATGTAAACATGTTCTAGTAGAAACACAAAATGCAAGTATGAACCTGAAAATGAGCACGATATGGGACCTTTAATGATCAAAATGCAAATAGCTGATATTAACTGTAAAACTAGTACAAACTGCTCAGACTACAAACATTTAAGTCACTGCTGAAGACACAACTCTTCTCGTTGGCGTTTGATTGAGTTTGACATCTTGACTTCATCTTCTTTTGTGCTGCAATTCTTTCACTATTCACTATTATGTGCACATTATGTTTATTGTTTTATTGTTTTTTTTTGCTTTGTATTTATTTGTATTTTATGCCTGTTCCGCACTTTGGTCAGCCACGGTTGTTTTTAAATATCAGGATATCAGGATATTCTTCCTAGAATAAGATGTTTTGTAGTTTTTCAAATGGCCATTTTTCAGTGCTTTACATTCCTGAGGTTAGACAATGTGTTTGTTTGTTTTTTAAGTAATTGGAGTAAACGGACCGTTTAAGCGCTTTACTACCGTTTCAACCTTTTTAATGCAGATGACAAACTTTTAGAACAGGGTGTGACAAGGCGAGTTTGGGCGCCGAATTGAGAAGATGTAAAAGATGTGGCTGCTTATGTGGATGTCAGCTCCCTCCACAGGAATTTTTATCATGGGACACAGAAAGTCTCCACTGGATATAGAGACTCTAAAACTACCACTCTGACACACACACACATCACGGAGGGGGATCAGATAGTTGTTGCCCTGCGTGCCCTTTTGCCCCTGCCCTCTGCCTCCCCTACGCTGCAGCATCACCACCCTCCACCTATCCGTCTCTCACTATCAGCTGCTCCCTGCTGCCGTTGTTTTGAGAGGTCAGAGTTGTTTGTTTGCTCGGAGGCCCGTCATCTGATAGCGTGTGTGTCGGACTACGCCTGCCCCTCCCGCCTCATCTTAACCTGAGCCGTTATCAGCCGACTCCCCGGCAACTCCAACCTTGTCTTTTAAAAGGAACACTTCCCCTGGAAATTATAGACAGATAGACGTCGTCTTCTATCTGTCATGGTGGAAACCTCCGGACAGACAGGATGACGCACTCAGAGCAGATTCCACCAGGTTCAAATCCATCCCATGACCTCTGATTTACATCTTTCACTCATTAAGATAATTCATTTTCCGTTTTTTACCAATTTCCATTGACAAATACATCGATTATCTTTTAAAGAAGCAGATTTAAGATGATTTTCATGAGCATTTTACGTCCCCACACATCTAAAAGTTGTTGTGTTTCCTGCTGCAAGAGGACACACTGACACAGTTTATAGTGAGGACAGGTCTGAAAATCTTTCCTTCATAGAAAGCTAAGAGAAAAATGGAGAGAAAACACAAATGAGCTGCAGACTTTTAACGCCGAATTCACACCAGGCAGTGGCGAAGTGTGGCTCACCGCAATAATTACATTTTTCTGCGGCCCAGGAGGCTGCATGATTGGCTGAGGGTCCTCTTTGGCCCCAGTTTGCTGCAGAATCAAACGGCCGCTGCTCTCTGAGCTCGCAGAGCGCTGCAGATTTTCATAGACATTGCATGGCAGCTCGCCGCAGGCCGGATCTATTAGCAGAAATGGAATAAAATATTTATAACTATGTTTTCATTAGTGTATAATCCCCTGAAACTAAGAATCGTTGTGTTTTCATTAGCTTAGAATGAGCCCCTTCATATCTACATAGGGAGTCCTCTTCACAGAGTCCGCCATGTTGCTCTTCCATGTTTCTACAGTAGCCCAGAACGGACAAACCAAACACTGGCTCTAGAGAGAGCCTTTCGCATTTTTACGTTACCTGAAGGCCACCGTAGTTAACGTGAGCCGCAGAGTGCAAAACCGTGGTACCGCCAGCTGCTGTCTGACTTCTGTTGTATTGTTATGGTCAGGATGGCCTCTGAGCAAGGCAAACAGCGTTACCACGGTTTTGCACCCTGCAGCTCACGTTACCTCAGTCTTGGAAAGGGAGGAGTGAGCGGAGGGGTACTCAGTTGGTTGCAATCTGCAACCACACCACTAGATGCCGCCAAATCCTAACCACTGCACCTTTAACTTTTATAACTGATGATGGTGCTTTACATGAAAAGTCAGGGGACCACTGAAGGTGTTACAGTTCATCCTGAGGAGCATTTCTGTAGCAAATTTCATAGCAATCCATCCAGTAGTAGTAGTCCAAGACAGACTGACGGATTGAAAAACAATACCAGGTTAAACCACAAACCTCAAACTGTTCGTTCTGAGCGTAACAGAATCATAAAAAATCGAATTTCTAAAAACAGGTCTCATTTTGTAAAACAATTTTTGGAATAGAATAAGAAGAATATTATACTACAGCCTGTTAACAGCAGTAATCCACTTGTTCCAAGAATTGTAAAATATTAAAGACAAGGCTACACAAACTAAAATCATAAGCAGAGAGATTTAACAATAAAACCAGAAATGATGCTGGATGAAAAACAAAGTAAGAATAATTGATAATCAGACTTATTAGGCACTCAAAATGTTTTCTCAAAGTTTGACGGTGAATACTAAAAAACAATAAAAAATAACTTTCTTCAGTCGTGCTCATTTATTCAATACTTCCAAACAATAAAAAATTACGCTAATCCCATTTGGGCTTCCAGAAATCTCCCTAGTGCAGAGTCATCTGGCTGGAAGTTCAGCCGTCCATGTGACCACAAGAGAAAGATTTTTAAAAGAAAATAACCTGTGATAAAATTACTCCCCCAACACTGGATCAAACCCAGCGGGGAGGGGAGTGCCAACCACCTGATTAAGCAACATGGAGGAAATGAGAGAAGCAAAAGGGGTCCATTTTCTTCAGGAGTGGGAAGGAAAACCCCAGAAGAAAGAATGGGAGGGGATGAACGAGGAGGGGGTTGTAGGTGGGATAAGCTGTGTACATATGTGTGCGTTGGGGTGGGGGGGTGTTGGAGGGTGTGCGGGGTTAAAGTCACAGATTTTAAATCAGTTCTTTGGCCTTTAACGGGCGCAACAGAAGCCCAGTATGAGAGAGCAGAACAAAGAGGGCGGCAGTGGCCTCGACCAATTAACATTCCTGCAGCCTTTATGAGCCGCCTGGACCCGCCCCTTCACTCACACCTCGTAAAAGTCACAAACATCAATTCTTGCAAACCATAACTGTCATTATAATCCCATTAAAAACAACCCACTGAGCAATTTACAGTGAACACCAGGGCCAAGTGTGCCAGCTGAAGGGGGGAGGGATCGCCGCCGCTTGCGAACGCAAACTGGACTCAACTAATGGGAACGTTTATTGGGAGTAATTTGACAAAATATGACACGATAGTGACTCCTATATGTTCAGAAACTTCTTCTCCATCCTCTTTTAAATTGAATGGATCTTGGCAAACATCTAGCTGACCACTCAGTGCAGACATTTAAAGCTGTGTTGGACGTTTTTATGGCCACTAGAGGGCAGAATAATACCAAAACAAGCTGACAAATTCTTTACCACCACTTTTAAAGTTGTAAATCTGATTAATGCAAGTCTAATATTTACTCTCCTTTAGCTGTGGTCTGGTCTCCTCCACCAACTCCTGCTAAATGCTCCACTTTTTTCACCAGCTAGTCGCTAACTTTGCCTGTCAGGTGCTGGACAAATAGCGTGCAGAGAGTTTTCAGACATTTGGAGCTGGAAGCGGTTACTTATGGAAGTCGGGTTTTTTTATGACATGCAATTTTTTATTTTACAATCAGTCTCTAAAACAGATCAAACTGACTCAAACTCCCCATCCCAAGCCCTGAGGTATTTTTTTAAACCAAAACAATCTGCTAAAAAGCTCAGTGGGGCTTCGGAGTTGTAAGATAATTCTCTGTGATTTCAGCATACTCCTAATATTAGCATTCAGCTCAAAGCACAGGTGAGTCTATTGGCTGGATCACACTACACAACTTTAGCGCTGATATTCCACTCAGCTCCTCAAAAAAAGCCCCAGATCAGAGTCGGTGTTGGAGCGGCGCTTGCAATCCTGTGCTCGAGTCTCTCTGATGCGTCGCAGGCACATCCCCGATATCTAGCATGTTGAATATCTGTTAGGGTTACCTGTTACCTGTTAGGGAGCTGCAGCCAATGAGAGAGCGAGGCACGGGTTGAGGGGAAACCTGGCGAAGGGGAACTTTACTCTATGGGTTGTATTTGCAACACGGGTGCAAAGTTGTTGTTGCACTTAGAGGAAACTGGCTTAACACGTGTGGAAGGTGGAAACAGGCTATTTAGTAAACACGTGTGCCAACGACAACATCAACAAGAATGACTACAGGGAAAGTTCCGCGGATTGCTTGACCAAAAATCCTGTCTCATGCATGGTATTACGTCATTTACCGTGTCACTTCTTGCATGTGTTTTCGTGACAAGACGTAGTTTGGAGGACAGACACCTCCCGGTGAAAGATCTTATAATGTGTGACCCCCGTGTGCACCGGTAGGTTGTGTAGTGTGAAAACCACAACGACTTTAAGACTACTGATTACAACACAGCAAGTTATGTGTATAGTGTAAACAGTACTGACGACTTTGGAAGTCTTGTAGTGTGAAATTGGCTTAAATAGCAAAAAGGCATGCCAACAGTGGCTGTGTAAATGGAGGCCCCTTTCTGCCAGAAGAAGAAAAACAATACAGGACATGTCATGATAAATAAAAAAATCATTTTTTTTGATGAAATCAATTTTTTTTTTTACTTTTTATTGTAAATTCTCTAAATAAATTATGATTTTCTCATAACTTTGACTTGGCATTACTATTTTTTATTTTCATCAAGCATAAAATGTAATCTACTTTCTATTTTCTTTTTGTTTTCCTGGAGGAAATGAGTGGACAAAATAACAGAAACACCTATAGTGTCAATTATATTTAACAACCCTGCAGCGGTGAATATATCTTTGCAAAGTTAAAATCATATCCTGTTTATTTTTGGTTGAGAATTGATTGAGACATGATTCAACTCGTTCCTCAGCGCTTCTTGTGATTTACAGGAGGTGGACAAAATAACAGAAGCATCAAAAGGATATAAATGTTGAAGTAATTAACTAGCTAACAGCTTGGTGCATAATTTCCAAATAATTTCCTAGGATATATGTAATTAAGACAAATATTTATTCATTTTTCTTTTTTGTTTTGGGAAATTTTACTCCCTATATATGTTTAATTGCTTGCCTGTAGACAATTCTTTTATTTTCTGCATTGACTAAACAACTCTAGGTTACACTAGCAATTAACCGGAATAAATTGATTGGGCTTGTACCAATTAAACGTCTCTATTGTCCCTATAACTAGTGACAATATGCATAATTTTTTTCCAGGAAACTGTGTCACGACTAAATCATAATACAAAGGAAGTTGTTGAGTGCCACTTAGCGCTATGTGTCAGCTTTAAAAGAGGTAATAGAGTGTCCTCATTTTCATAAGTGAGGTTTCAAAGCAGCATTAGGCAACACTTTACAGAGGCAGAAAGACGACAGACTGAGCTACTGGAGCATCAGCCTCAAACACAGACATGTTCTGTGAAGTGCAGGAAAGCTTCATTAACTGTAAGGTGTTTTTGTTATTTTGTCCTCCTCCTGGTTGACAGGGCCAATAAGGTGAGACATGACTTAGGATGCTGCACATCAATGGTCTGATGCACCGTGACCCCGCATGACCTCCATAAAACGAATCGGCTCATTGTGAAGTGTGTGGCTCCCTCTAGCAGATTTATGAGGTTTTACATTAGTATTTAAAGTGAACTAAAGTTACTTAAAGTGAAAAGTGGCTTTCTGTATGTTTTCTCTTCAGTATGCCCTTAGTGTGTTATACATTTGTTAATTATTTATATATATATTATACTTTATTTTTGTATACCTTCTCCTAACAATGTGCTGTATGAATTTAGAAAAAGAAATAACAGCATACTATATTCATTTAATTTATTTCATTAACAATAAATCAATAATTAATAACAGTCAACTTTATGACATTAGAAGACATGAAGTAAAAACAAAAATAAAATATTGAAAAAGTAAATATGCATATATATATATACTATATATATATATAGTATATATATATATACTGTAAATAAAGCAAAAATAAAACTATCAATTGCTGTATCTTGTTTTTCTATGTAACAAATTAATTAATTTTAAATTGCTAAATGTCCGTTCGATAATTGCAATATGTCAGATATTAATAATAATTATTATTATTACAAATTGCTGAACTAAATATAGTTAAAAATGTACAAGAAGTATTACATTTTAAACTATTAAACAGACTTTTATAATGAACCCCAGAGAAGAACAGTTTCCTATATGTCAATGGACAGTTAATAATTTATTAAGATCAGATATAAGAGTTTTAGTCTCGGGTGGAAAAATAATAATACAAGGGAAAAGACAACAAAAACAACTACTAATTTCCTGTAGAAAGATGCTGGGGCGTTGTGAGGTTAACCATCTGAGCTAACCTCAATAGGGCTTCAGTCTACAGTGTGGTTCTAGCATGTTGTGGTTTACTTGAAATATGTGACAGCCCTAGTTGTTGTTGTGATGACGAGTGAGGAGAGAGGTCATGTGTTCTTGGCACTGACTAGAACGATTGGGATGTTTCTTCTTTTCATCTCTCTGGACATCTGACACCAGGTGCAGGACCTACAGAAGGTCGCGCATAAGCAGTCATGGCAGATGGTGTCCTGGAAGGCAAAACACAGCGATGTCAGGTCAAACAGGTGAATAAAACTTCCCTAAATAAATTTTAGCGAGGAAAAACTGTCATCATTTTGGTAACATAACTCATACAGACGTGGACAAAATTGTTGGTACCCTTCCGTTAAAGAAACAAAAACCCACAATGGTCACTGAAATAACCTGAAACTGACAAAAGTAATAATAAATAAAAATTTACTGAAAATTAACTAATGAAAATCAGACATTGCTTTTGAATTGTGGTTCAACAGAATCATTTGAAAAAATAATCAAACCCTTCTGCCAGCTGACAACAGCAACAACAACAACAACAACAACAACAACAACAACAACAGAGCATTGTGGCCTTACTTTGATGCCATAGCGCTGCCGCATGGCGACCCTCATGGACAAGGTGATGGGAGGGATGAGGCCGAAGATGTCCAACAGGGGGAGACAGAGACACTGGCCGTATTCCTTGGTGGTTACACAGGCGAAGCAGGGACAGCACCAGAAACCGAGACAACCTTAACCAGGAAAAACATACACAGGAAAAACAACAAATAAACACACTGATTCCGATAAAAGACACACCTACAAACACACAATGTTTTAAGATACAAATGAAGATATGAGGAAGTGAATTAATCACCTGTTCTTTCTCGGCATCATGTACTTTCCATACATAATGAGCCAAGATTTCAGGTTCAATCTCTCTTACATCAGATTAGTTGGTATAATTATGATGTATTTTCATGTCACATGGATTTGAGTCTGTATCATTTAAAGGTCCCATATTATAAAAAGTGAGATTTTCATGTCTGTTATATTATAAAGCAGGTTTAAGTTATATATAAATACTGTTAAACTATCAAAACGCACAATATACGGAGAAATACACACAGCCCGTATTCAGAAATTGTGCGTTTGAAACAAGCCGTTTTGATTTCTGTCCATTTGTGATGTCACAAATATACAATATTTACACCATTACACGGTTTTAAACGTAAACATTCTTAATGTGTCCCAGTTTATTTCCTGTTGCAGTGTATGTAAATAACATCAGCTGACAGGAAGTAAACATGGACCCAAACTGTTGCCTAGCAACGCAATTCCATTGCAATTCCGTTTAAATAAGCTAAAACGGAGCATTTCAGACAGACGGTAAATACAGGTATATTCAGGTAGACAGCATGAGGAAATTAATGTTTTTTTTTAACATTACAGCATGTAAGCATGTTCTAGTAGAAACACAAAATACAAGTATGAACCTGAAAATGAGCACGATATGGGACCTTTAAGAGTTATTTTGGTGTTCAAATCAACAAATAAGATGGTTTTGTTGTGAGTTACAGATTGATTCAGTAAAGAAATCCACTAAATGACTTAGTACTGTAATCCCCTGTGTTTTTATGTAGCTGGTAATAAGTTTATTTATTAGAAATCTTCAGAGAAACAATGAACAAAGACTTGCCCTGACAGTGAGCAAACAATGTCCTTTTGTCACGGAGGCAGAGCACAAGACTGTGCACGAGAGATAAAAATCAACTCTGAGCTGATCACAGTAGAGTACACGACAGATAAGTGATATCAGATTCAAAAGGGCATCATTACATAAACATATTTATCAGTTTATCATCCAGCATCTGCACTGGTGTGAATATGAATCAGTCGCTGAAGCACAGACACTCACACTCATGTACGTCCTCATGCCAGTCACATATCCCAGATCCCCACTGGTCTGATTCTCGGGTATCCATCACAGGCTGAGGCTGCTGGACAACCATCTTGGAAGACATGATGACGTCTATAAGGGAGGAACCAGGATGTAGAGGTTCACGTTACAAATTGGAGTTGGCGTCAACACTGAAAAACAAAAATAAATCACAAAATATTTACGTTACGTTACACAATTTTACGGTTTTATAGAGTTTGTTCTGTGAGATGTTGTGGTTTTTGAAGAAGAGGGGTTTGATGATTACTCATTCATTATAAAAATGAGGAGGACACCGATCATGTGGTGCTCTGATGGACTTGTTTGAAACACGTCAACATAAGAAATTAAATTAAATGTTTCAATATCCATACAATCATGCAGACGTTTAACACTCAACAGGTGATGGACGCAATTTATGACCTATTTTCTTTTATAAACAAACTCTATTTTGGTGTTTTTTTAATGCACTCAGGCCTTATTTACATGCAAAGTACATATCCTATCTGATTGAAAAAGTGTCCATATTAATTATGAATTGTGATGTGAAAATATAGATCACACTCTGCATTTTCTCCTCTACTGTAACTTGTGTCACTTTTCTTTTAACCATGAGCACATTGTTTCCCTAACTTCAACCAAGTGGTTAGTAATGTCACCATGGCGACGAAGGTTCCCTAACCATGACAAAGTAGTATTTTTAACCCAACCCATGATTGTTCCATAACTCTAACCGAGTCATTCCTGTGCCTAAACCGAGCCAAAACCTCAACCATGACGTTGTCAGATCAGATAAGAGTTGTACTTTTGGTTTCGGGAGGCCTTACGAGTGACGTGTTGTTCTGGAGGGGAATTACAAACAATGTACTTTGTCATAATTTGACTTGCTGGAAATCACAATTAACTAATGAGAGTTGTCCAAAACAAAATGTATATGTCAACCATGTTTTGTAGAGATAATCAGAAGCCAAAGACGAAACAAGTACGACAATCTGGATCGATTATCTTCCCTATACTGATTCACAGATTTTGGCATGCATTCACTGAGAACTCAGAAAGTGCTCGAGGGCTTCCTCCTGACTATTTGACCTTTTCTGCACACATTCCCCAAGTCTTCTTCAGCTATGCTGAAGGGATTTCTTTGTGATTTCTCAACATTTATGAAGCGCCACTCCAATTTTAGATCCTAAAACCCTCAGTCATTTGAGTTGTCAGGTTAATCAGTCATCAAATTAATGGAATATACATACTTTTGTATTCTACTTTCAAAATTAAAAATATATATTTTCAGCCAAGAATGCATAAATGGCAAAATAACTATTGAAATGTTCCCTTCAACATGAGGTCGAGACACGTCTTAGGTACTTAAACAGCACATATTATACTGACCTATGGGGATACATATAATAATAAAAAAAAATTCTATTAATAGTTCATGACAAATTGCTGTAAAGCAAAAATTACAAAGTGCTTTACAAAAAAAAGCATAAAATCACTACAAGAGAGAAAAACATAAATGACACAAATACAAAATATAGATAATAAAAGCAAACATGTGACAAGTATTTATGTATTTTAATGGAGGTGTACTCCTAAAGAGCCCAGTTAATGTCTCACCTGTGTGTTTGTGTAGTAAGAGAGCTCCGAGTCCGAGACGTCTTGTCACAGCGGATGTCTGCACTGAGAAGCTGTCAGTTCAGAAATACCTGCAGACAACAGAACACCTGAGAGAGAACAAACTGGACAGACCGGTCCGCCCAGCGCTCCTTGAACATCACATTACTATTATTCATTCTAACAGGCAGAGGATCAGAACGAGGGCAAGGTCAGGACATGAGCACATCAAAACACACGTCATGTTATTGTTTTTCCTGAAACACAAAGTTCTGGATGTGAACTTCCTGTTGCTTTATTTAAATGAATGTCTCATATGGGCGTTTTCTAATTTGCCAACACCTCTCTGGTTCAGGTTTGGTTAACTTTAGACAACTATAATTACTTCTGGAGTCAAAATCACACACGCCTGAGTACGCCCAACCACCCAACCTGACCTCACTGACGTCCTTAAGAGATTATAGTTTAAAAACATCATAAGGAAGGAATAGTCAGCTTCTTGGTGACCTTCGGTTGATAAAAACATCGGGTTGGGGAGCGGCTACATTTCTCTTTCTCTTTGGATAATTGTACAGGTGAAAGGGAAGCACCAGGTGGTTTTTGGAACCAAAAGGTTACCTGTTTGTCCTCCTTCTTTAGAACATCAGGGCAGGATCCGAGACTAATTAAACCTCTCCCATCCTTTAACAATTACCGTTAAGAAACCTTTTAATGAGGCACAATAGCAACTGCAAGCCACTAACCACAGTAAAGGCCTTGGATGTACAAAACCCTCGATGATGATGATACCGGCTAGTCAACTAAACAAAGCTACATATAAGAGGACAAAAATAACAACGTAGGGTTGTTGCCTCAGTACTTCAGGGATTAAAAAAAGCAAAGAGGGGAGATTTGAAATGACATCAACGCTCATAAACAATAATTTATCACCATAGAGACACCGAGCTGTCCAACCCTGCATTCCTGTTCAGCTAACAAAGAGAGCTGAATGCCACAGTGATTACCTGCTCTCTGCGTCGTCATCATCTCAAACACATGTGACACATTTAGTCACAGTTAATCATTTAAGTAAAACATGGGAACACTGAATATAATGTCATTCAATGGAGCAGTGTGAAGTTCAGGTACAACACTGAAGCTATAGCAGACACAGGATCAGTGTCTCAGTCGTTCTTCAGCCTCGTTGATACGTCAGGAAGAAGCATCTATTCATATTCATCATATTCATACAGGTGAGGTGCAGGTGTACCTCCTCCACCACAAACACCTCCTCCTTGTGTGTTGTAGCTTTATTATTGTTCACTTTACAAAAATCTAATGTTACAGCTTTTTTGTGAATTATATATATGCTATAGTAAAGGCAAATTATTTGTTTTTATTTTTAAACTAAAACATCTACTTTTATTTATTTTTATTTAAAAATAGAATTATTTTTTTTTACCTTAAGAGAGTCAGGTGTATAATTGATTTTCATATTGATTTTAGAATTTTATCGATCACTACTAAAGCATTAAATGGCCTTGCTCTAAAGTATATCAATGATTTATTGAACCCTTATGTGCATGGGCGTTATCATCATTAGCATCTTTTAAATCCCTTCTTATAACTTTCTTTTATGGGGAAGCGTTTATGAATATTTAATTTGTGTTGTTTCTATTTTTTATTATTATTATTATTATTAACATTATTATTATTATTATTATTATTATTATTATTAACATTATTATTATTATTATTATTATTATTATTATTATTATTATTATCATTTGTATTAATGTTATTGTTGTTATTATTATTAATAACATATTATCATTATCATTTTCATTACTGTTATTGTTGTTATTATTGTTATTATTATTATTATTATTATTGTTATTATTATCATCATTTGTATTAATATTATTGTTATTATTATTATTAATAACGTATTATTATTATAATTTGTATTACTGTTATTGTTGTTCTTATTGTTATTCTTCTTATTATTATTAACATTATTATTATTATTAACATTATTATTATTATTTTCATCATTTGTATTAATATTATTGTTATTATTATTATTAATAACATATTATTATTATCATTTTTATTACTGTTATTGTTGTTCTTATTGTTATTATTATTATTATTATTATAATTATTATTATTATCAGGAGCTCATTTGTGTTTTGTCTCCATTTCACTTTTCACTTTCTGTTATCGGAAGATTTTCAGAGCTACAGTCACCACTAGATGACCTTGTTCACTGTAAACTGCAACCCGATATCATGCCAAAGCGTTTGTCATCAGCTTCTTGCAGCAGGATATATAACTTTTGATTGTGTGGGTAAATAAAATCGTGGTGCAAACTGGTTTATCCTCAAAGACTCTGCGTATTCATCTGTTAAAATCCAAACATGATGTGACCTATAGATACAGTTATTTCTGTAGTACAGAAATACTTAAAAGCATTTTTTTTTTTTTTTTTTAGATTGAAATTTTAATTGGTTTGAATATTGTAAATATTGTGTCTGTTCTTTCTTTTTTAACAGATATCGCAGCATGTTCAAAAATAAGTCTCAATTATAATTTTTCTACCATTCATGTAAGTAAAAGCTCATCTTCAACAGTTGCTCTAATTTATTTGTGTCCTTAAAAGCATGAATGAAGAAAGAGTTATCAGAAACATTAGAAACTCTTTGCTTTTCACTGAGCATTTCACAACCTTTTGACAGACTCAGAGTTCAGCAGAGGCTACTGGAGCAGTTATCTATGAACTTCAGGTTGCCCGTATCAGCACAAAATAAGTAGCTGTCAAAAGTTAACATCACAGGAAATGTTAGAGCAGCCGAAATGTGATCTGGATATGCTCCAGTCATTTCCTAATACCACCGTCATTGTAGATTTTATCAAATGTTACTTAAACTGGAGTAAATATTGTATTTGTTGAGCACTATTTTCTGCGGTGGATTAGTTCTAACTCGAGTGATTTGTTGTATTCAGCAGCTTTCCCATTACCTTTGACCCAGATTGATGGGTCCCATGAGCCAGCACAAACTGAGTGAACTGTCCGCCTGTACGATGACACAGCTCTCACATGCTCCCTCTGTACACCGTTATCCAGAGAGTTCTATGATTGGACGGGAAGCATGGTCAACATGTGAACAGCAGCTTTTAGTGGACGTAAACTGACGGTGCCAGGGTGCCCCAAATGATTACATTACAGCCCGTTTAGCCGCTGGAAGCTACAGCGTTCTCTCTCATTACTGGACCAGTTTCAAAAATTGTTGTCACCATTAGTCATAAGATGTAACAGACTATCATAATGTTCTAACAGAGGACAGTTTTTATATTAATTTATAATATATCAGAGAGAATGAGATAAGTAGTGAGACAGAGAGAAGAAAAAAATGTACTCCCTTCTCTGAATGTAATCAGATAACCCTCAGTCACACTAAAAGGCCTCAGCATTAGGATGAGTGTGTTTCTCTGAGTGTTTGTCTGAGTGTGTATTAATAAACTCGGTGTATGCACAGGTGTGACTGCATGCGAGGTTATCATAGTAAAAGTGTTCCACCAGCCAGTAGCAGCTTGTATTTTCTCACCTGCACAGAGATCATACTGAATCATCTGAGGCCTTGAATCAAACTATCAAACACTTGTTGTTTTTCCCATTCGTTCAGCCGGCTGGAGTTTGGAGACTATATAAGACGGGCCAACTCTACCACTGTTTACCACTCATTCACCGTTTGTGAAGACGTGTAACTGGACAATGAGGGTTGTTGTTGGTTTGCTGCTGTTGCTGCTCGGTCTGTGTGGGTCAGGGGCTCAGGGGGATGGTGGAGGCCTCGGCCAGGTGGGTGAGATCAGAGAGTTTCAGGAGACGGCTCCAAGAGATGCAGTTGAGGAATCGACCGAGCAGAACACAAAGCAAACCGCATCTGACATCTGGGCGGAGGTGAGGGCGCTGAGAGACATGGTGGTGGAGCTCAAGGTGGAGCTGAGGAACATGGAGGGCATAGTGAAGGATAGCGAGAGCCTGGTGAATGAACTGAAAACTGAGCTGATCGTCACCAAGGTGTACGTGGAGATGCTGCAGAGAGAGAATTCAGGTACAGACTGGCTTACTTTTCCTGTTGAGTGTTGATAATGTTGTCCTTTAACAGTCTGAAGTGTGTCAGTGCACTGACGCACTAAATGTGAGCTCCAGAATGAATGTTTAAAAACCTATGCGCTATGGATAAGATTATCTACCTATATTTAATGAAAAATACAAGAGTTAATTGTGTTATTTAAACAGTTTTAAAAATGAATTTAACCATTCACAAACAAAAATCTAACTTCTTCTGTTTTCCAGTCCAAGAAACTAGACTGACGGCCGTCGAGGGCAAAACAAGTGACCTAGAAAAAGAGAATGCAGGTATTTCACTGACAGACCTGATGGTTTAATAAGTATCATGGTTTGTTATTTTTATGCTATTATTTTAATGTGTTAAAGAGGACCTATTATGCTTTTGTGCTTTTTCCCTTTCCTTCAGTGTGTTATATATAGTTTTCTTGTGCGTGTAAAAGGTCTGCAAAGTTACAAAGCCCAAAGTCCACACCAAAGGGAGCTACTCTCCCCCACAGAAACACTGCTCCTGAACTGCCTGAAATGCCTTGATTGAAGTCCCGCCTTTTCTACCGTAACGTGGTGATGTCACCAAGTAACACATTTTGCATAGCTGCTAATTTTGCCCCCCCTCAAACAAAGCTCGTTAGAGCGGAGCTGGAGCAGAGTCCGAAGAGTATGGTTCGGTTGACGGATCACAACAGTGGGCCAGCTGACCTGCTGCATCGTTATGTAGTAATTTCAGCATCATTTTGATCTGTTTATTTTGTGTCTATACCGCTGTAGCGGTGTGTGGCTTGCTAGATATAGTAAATACAGTTTGGTGAAATTCACCGAGCACCACAGGATGATTTTAGGTAAACCAGACACGACGGCGTTTGGTGTTCCGACGTATCTGGGACTTCCTCAACATATACAAAGCAGCAATAGTGGTTATTTCAGCCATGGTTGATGAAACGTTGTTGTTATCTACATGGAGGTAAGCCCTCTCTGATGTGTCCAGCGCAAATTCACTTTGCGTTTAGTGTGAACGCAGCTTATGGTATGAGGAATCGTTGGGCAGTGAGAGTTAATTATGGTTTAATATTGTCATGGACATTTAGTTTCTAGTACTTGAGTATTGGGTCAACAGATTAGATGAGGGTCAAGATTGTGCCTGTTAACAGTTCTGCTCTGTAATTCACTGTCACTGTATTAACTCCAGACCTGCAGACCAGACTGAGCAGCAGTGAGAGTGAGCTTCTCCTTAGCAAGTCCAGGATTGACCAGCTGGAGAGAGAAGCTGCAGGTGATGATGTGTGTCAGTGCACTGATGCACTTATTGTGAGCTCCTGAAAAAAATCTATATTTTATGGATAAGATAATTTATCTACATTTAATTAAAAACACAACAGAGCTCATTGTGTTATTTAAGCAGTTTTAGAAATTCCTTTAACCATTCACAAACAAAAATCAAACTTCTTCTGTTTTTCAGTCCAAGAAACTAGACTGACGGCCACCGAGAGCAAAACAAGTGACCTAGAAAAAGAGAATACAGGTATTTCACGGACAAACATGAAGGTTTAATAAGTGTTAGGGTTTGTTATTTTCTATTGCTATTATTTTCTATAACTAAAAATGCTATTATTTGAACCTATGTTAAAGTTTTCATATATCACATCGTTGAATTCAATTTTAGTTTCTGCTTTTCTAAAAAGGAAAAAGAGCTTAAAAAGTGTTGAAAATATTTCCGTATTTGGTCATAAACCAAGGTGTTGGACAAAATTTTGACCCGATGATGGCGCTAGATGAAAAGTTAGATAATAAAAATTCATCTTGAGGGGGACATGAATGTGTATACCAAATTACAGGGCAATCCATCCAATAGTTGTTGAGAATTTTGTACAAAACCACAAATGTCAACCTCATGGTCAGTAAGGATTCATCCTCTGGAGACCATGAATGTCTTAACATAATTTCATATTAATCCATCAGATAGTTGTTGAGATATTTCAGTCTGGACCAAAGTGGTGGACCGACCGACAGACGGACAGCCCTAAATGTTAAATGCAAACATTGACACACAATGAACAGTAAAGTAACTCTGGTACAACTTTTACCCACTTACAAGTAACAAGGTGCATGAAGAAGAGATAAACTCCAGCAACACTCAAAGTATTAGAACAACTTCATTGTCAGACTGACATGTTTTGGCTAACAGATCTGTCAGATGAGAAAAGACTCATTTGTAACAGTAATATTGGTTGTTTTGAACAGCACTGACATTGACTATTTAGTCATTTAGGCATGAAGACTCGTTGGACAGTGAGAGATAAATATGGTGTAGTCTCTAGTACATGAGTATTGGGTCAACAGATTAGATGAGGGTCAAGATTGTGCCTGTTAACAGTTCTGCTCTGTAATTCATTGTCACTGTATTAACTCCAGACCTGCAGACCAGACTGAGCAGCAGTGAGAGTGAACTTCTCCTTAGCAAGTCCAGGATTGACCAGCTGGAGAGAGAAGCTGCAGGTGATAATGTGTGTCAGTGCACTGATGCACTTATTGTGAGCTCCTGAAAAAAAATCTTTTCAAAAGAATCTATATTTGATGGATAAGATAATTTATCTACATTTAATTAAAAACACAACAGAGCTCATTGTGTTATTTAAGCAGTTTTAGAAATTCCTTTAACCATTCACAAACAAAAATCGAACTTCTTCTGTTTTTCAGTCCAAGAAACTAGACTGACGGCCACCGAGAGCAAAACAAGTGACCTAGAAAAAGAGAATACAGGTATTTCACGGACAAACAAGAAGGTTTAATGAGTTTTATGGTTTGTTATTTTTATGCTATTATTTTAATGTGTTAAAGAGGACCTATTATGCTTTTGTGCTTTTTCCCTTTCCTTCAGTGTGTTATATATAGTTTTCTTGTGCGTGTAAAAGGTCTGCAAAGTTACAAAGCACAAAGTCCACACCAAACGGAGCTACTCTCCCCCACAGAAACACTGCTCCTGAACTGCCTGAAATGCCTTGATTGAAGTCCCGCCTTTTCTACCGTAACGTGGTGATGTCACCAAGTAACACATTTTGCATAGCTGCTAATTTTGCCCCCCCTCAAACAAAGCTAGTTAGAGCGGAGCTGGAGCAGAGTCCGAAGAGTCTGGTTCGGTTGACGGATCACAACAGCGGGCCAGCTGACCTGCTGCATCGTTATGTAGTAATTTCAGCATCATTTTGATCTGTTTATTTTGTGTCTATACCGCTGTAGCGGTGTGTGGCTTGCTAGATATAGTAAATACAGTTTGGTGAAATTCACCGAGCACCACAGGATGATTTTAGGAAAACCAGACATGAAGGCGTTTGGTGTTCCGACGTATCTGGGACTTCCACAACATATACATGCAGCAATAGTGGTTATTTCAGCCATGGTTGATGAAACGTTGTTGTTATCTACATGGAGGTAAGCCCTCTCTGATGTGTCCAGCGCAAATTCACTTTGCGTTTAGTGTGAACGCAGTTTATGGTATGAGGAATCGTTGGGCAGTGAGAGTCAATTATGGTTTAATATTGTCATGGACATTTAGTTTCTAGTACTTGAGTATTGGGTCAACAGATTAGATGAGGGTCAAGATTGTGCCTGTTAACAGTTCTGCTCTGTAATTCACTGTCACTGTATTAACTCCAGACCTGCAGACCAGACTGAGCAGCAGTGAGAGTGAACTTCTTCTTAGCAAGTCCAGGATTGACCAGCTGGAGAGAGAAAATGCAGGTGATGATGTGTGTCAGTGCACTGATGCACTTATTGTGAGCTCCTGAAAAAAAATCTTTTTAAAAAATCTATATTTTATGGATAAGATAATTTATCTACATTTAATTAAAAACACAACAGAGCTCATTGTGTTATTGAAGCAGTTTTAGAAATTCCTTTAACCCAAACAAAAATCGAACTTCTTCTGTTTTTCAGTCCAAGAAGCTAGACTGACGGCCACCGAGAGCAAAACAAGTGACCTAGAAAAAGATAATACAGGTATTTCACGGACAAACAAGAAGGTTTAATGAGTTTTATGGTTTGTTATTTTCTATTGCTATTATTTTCTATAACTAAAAATGCTATTATTTGAACCTATGTTAAAGTTTTCATATATCACATCGTTGAATTAAATTTTAGTTTCTGCTTTTCTAAAAAGGAAAAAGAGCTTAAAAAGTGTTGAAAATATTTCCGTATTTGGTCATAAACCAAGGGGTCAAGATTGTACCTGTTAACAGTTCTGCTCTGTAATTCACTGTCACTGTATTAACTCCAGACCTGCAGACCAGACTGAGCAGCAGTGAGAGTGAACTTCTCCTTAGCAAGTCCAGGATTGACCAGCTGGAGAGAGACAATGCAGGTGATGATTATATCTTCATATTCACAACGCATGCGCGCACGCAGGCACGCAGGCACGCAGGCACGCAGGCACGCAGGCACGCAGGCACGCAGGCACGCAGGCACGCAGGCACGCAGGCGCCAGGTCAAGTTTAATGATACATTGACTTTTTTTGTGTTAACAGAGAAACCAAAGGTGGCCTTTTATACAGCTCTGACTGATGCAGGACATGTTGGACCATACAACACAGACATCACACTGAAATACAGCAAGGTCTTCACCAACATTGGCAATGCTTATAATCCAGCTACAGGTAAATATACTGCAGGTCACATGAACACATGTGGTCATGTAAATCTACATAAATCAGTTGTTACTGTTTTTCATTTTCTCCTCTTACTCTGTAGGTTTCTTCACAGCACCAGTCAAAGGCGTCTACTATCTCCAGTTCACTCTGTTTGGTCTCCGCATAGGTCATATGGCTGTAACTGTGTACAAGAACAACCAGAAGATCATGTTTAATGTGGAGCGTAATGACGGGAATTATGAGTATTTCACTAACTCTGTTGTCTTGGAGCTGTTAGCAGGAGATAAGATTCACCTGGATCTCCCATCAACCTATACTCTCTTTGATTCTACAGATAACCACTGCACCTTCAGTGGCTCCCTTCTCTTCCCACTGTAAGGATGTTGTTTATCGTTTACACTGCGATTTACTGCATCAAATAATGTGACTCTGAATCTGACTTCCCTCTTGTATCATCACGTGAAAACAACATTCAAATAAATCAAAGTCTCATTGGAGTTCTGTGTCTTATCATTGAGTGTAGGTCTTCATTTAGAAACTTTACATGAACTGCACTGATGTTCACCTACTGCAACTGTTTAGATTCAAATCTGGATCAAACTGTGCTGTAAAGCCTGAGTGAGGTTTTATTGATACACTACATGAGCCACATTAAACAAATAAATACAATGTAAGCAAATTAAATGACATTTGTTATTAAGTTAATTAACATTTATAGTCATAATTGTAGTTTACAAGGTTGATTGTTCTATTTTACTTTGTGTACTGTTCCTTTAAACACCTGAAACAGAGAGAGGAGTCACGAATGAATGAAAAAGAGAAGGAAAATAAAGTAAAGAAGCAAGTTTTATGAGTTTTCTTTCCATTTTTTGGAGGATTTTGTGTTCACCTTCTGTCCACGTTGCTGGACTCTGCTTCTTTTGTTTGAGAGTTGAACGAGGATTTGGCCAGGTTTTTTAGTTGAGAGGATCGTTTGGTGTTTGCACACCTGAAGCTGGAGAATTAAGATGAAGATCCACCTGAAGGAGAAATAGAGTTGGATGTGCGTCTGCTTCTGCAAGGTCAACCTCCACTTCAGAGATAAGGACACTGATTCATACTCCTGGATCGTGGTAGGACTAACCTTCAGTGGAGTTCATTTGGACTTATAAAGGACTTAACAAAAGGACTGATTACACAAGAAGTTGTGAAGATTTGCTTTATTGATCATACAAATTGATCAGTGGAATATTTTGGTTTCGTGTCTTGATTCTGTGTTAAACTGTTTTTTTATTTTCATTTATTGTGTGCCGAATTTGTGATACAAAGAGGTTGTGTTACAGTAATTTATTCACTTAATGGTTAAGTAAAGAGAAATAGAGCTAAGCTCATGAAAAGGGCTAACTGAGATAAAAAAAAAGAGAACTTAGTACTGAGTCAATTTAAAGAAAAACAAGAAACTAAATTACAACTTAAAGGCGCGTAAATTCAAAAAAATCTCCTGAATTTAAATAGGTTTAAATCAAACCAGAATGAAATACAAAAAGGGAGAAATACATGTTTTCTGAGATTTGGGGTTTTATTTTCAAAGGTTTCCAGGGATTTAAATGCACAATTCCTGTGTGGTGTGTGAAATGTGTGATTTTGGTACCAATTAATGTGCATGTGTACTACTAACTTTTCTATATAAATAAACCCGGCAGTTCAAACTTACTTCTTGGTCTGTGGTCTGTTATTCTTGAGTGCTAGTTATAAACTGCTCCTCAGAACCTAGAACTGGTCGTAGCTATCTGTAAATACCTGCAGTGCTACACATATCTTGAGGTCAGAGGTCAAGGGACCCCTTTGAAAATGGCCATGCCAGTTTTTCCTCGCCAAAATTTAGTGTAAGTATAGAGCGTTATTTAGCCTACTTCACGACAAGCTAGTATGACATGGTTGGTACCAATGCATTCCTTAGGTTTTCTAGTTTAATATAATGCCATTATCTTCACTTAAGCATCAAAACTGAGCCTGCATTACTATGACGTTAACTTTGACAGCCCTGCTATTATTTACTTATCATTACTGTCTCTTCTCTCTTTACTCTTCTTTGAGAGAACTCAAAAAGACACATGTAGATAATTTAGGTCAACTTTTATAACCATTCTAATCAGTACCCAACTCAATGTACAAAGTGATTGTTGTTTGAAATAAGTCAAGTTACCCCATTTTCTTCTGTCTATGATACATTGCATAAATGGTTACATTTACGTTACCAACATTTTGTCTTTCATTTACCAGCCAACATCCCAGCGTGGGTTAATGTGGCTCATGTAGTGTATCAATGAAACCTCACTCAGGCTTTACAGCACAGTTGGATCCAGATTTGAATCTAAACAGTTGCAGTAGGTGAACATCAGTGCAGTTCATGTAAAGTTTCTAATTGAAGACCTAAACTCAATGATAACACACAGAACTCCAATGAGACTTTGATTTATTTGAATGTTGTTTTCACGTGATGATACAAGAGGGAAGTCAGATTCAGAGTCACATTATTTGATGCAGTAAATCGCAGTGTAAACGATAAAACGACATCCTTACTGTCAAGTTACTGTTTAATGTGTGCGCCGTCCTAACTTGAAACAGACCGAAACATCCACTGCAAGACTCCAACTGGAATTCATTCAACGAAACAGCTTTTTCTTTTTCTCTCCTTTATTTTAGGTTGAGTTAGGTTCATTTCACTTTAGTGATTTCCCATTTGCCATTTGCGTTAGGTGAAAAACCTTTCAAATAGAAAAAATACAGAAAAGAAAATATTCACATTATTTCCAAATAAGTATAAATAAGAACAAAGAGAGACTATGCAAAATTCATTTCTCCTTCTTTAAGTTAATACACACACTCCCATTAAATGTCTCATATCAAATACAAATAAGCCTTCCCTAAAGGTAATATATATATCCCCACACACACACATATACATATACATATACATACATATGTGCATTATATTATTTTATTTAATTACTATTTTTAATTATTTAATTAAGCACAAAGTATCTTATATTTCCTAATTACTTTTGAGTTCATATCAAATCACGTAGCAATCCTAAACTACATTTCCCATAAGCCCCCATAATTCACCGTGCCTCTCACCGCATCATCCACCGGACACTCAAACAAACAAAGTCAACCACCGGCACAAACAGACGGACTAAACCACCAGCAACAGCGATCTCCGCCAGGAAAACAGTCTCTCAAAGTGATTCAGTATCCTTACCGGCTCCCCTTACACTCTGTAGATGTTCCTTTCGCACATAGTTCCACTGCAGATTGCAGCGCTGGTTTGAATGAAAGCCCTGCTTGGTTAGCGCTCCGCCATTTCTTCAGGACCCCCTCTCTGTGACACCGAGGAGTGCTGCCTTTACAAAACTCCGGGCGTAAACCGATCAACCACTTCCCTCTCTCTGCTTCACTCCCTGAGCTCCTTAATCCACAAACCACTCTCTATTTATCTCCTCTCTACCTCTCCATTTATATTGCTCTCCCAATCTCTATCCACTAATCGCTATTTATCAATATTTATAAATCCCAATTTTCTGAAACTTCAGTTTGACCCGACACCTCCCACTCGGTCTTCCCATGGAAACACTGGGAAGGTCGCCAGCTTTAAAGGCAAACTTGGTCTTCATACGGTGGTCTTGAAACCTTTAAGATGTGTTGACTTGACTCTCCATCTGTTCCTCAGCAGGTAATAAGACAACCAGCCGCCTAACGTCCCTGTGAAGGATGGTCGCTTGCAATTTCCTCTTCTGCTCATCAGAGGTTGGATGGTTTGTCTTTGCTTTCAAAACTTTTGTCACAGGAACATGGTAGCTTGGGAAGATCCTGACGTTGACGTCCCTTACGATGCCTTTGCTGTCTGGATTAGTGCCGACGACTCTGCCAAGCTTGAATTGACCCCTGAGCGCATTTTGGTCGCTTAGCCAGACAATGTCCCCAACAGTGACGTTTCTTTGCGCAGTGTGCCACTTGCTCCTTACAAACAAGTTGGGACCTGCGAGTTGACTCCAATGCCTCCAGAACTTCGTCACCTCTGACTGCATTGCTCGGAGTCTTTTATAAGGGTAGCTGGAAAAGTCGAATGTTTTGATATCCCCACTTTGAGACGCTCGACCAAGTAGGAGCGTATTTGGTGTGATATATTGAATACAGTCCTCTCGGCTCTGTACCCTGGCGTCAATTGGGCGGTCATTTGCCAGGCTGGCTGCTATGTGAAGAGTTGTCTCAAACTCACTGTAGCTGAGCACAGACTCCTTTCCAAGGCTCTGAAGTGCTCTCTTTACAATCTGTACAGCAGCTTCTGCAGCCCCATTCCTGTGTGGAGAATCAGCCGGATGGATTTTCCACATCCACTCTGTTCCATCTTCTGCTGCTGTGTCCTCCAGGGCTGATTTGTTCAGGCCATCCAAGAATCTGTACAGCTCCTCCAAGACTGGCTTCGCTCCAATGAAATTGGTGCCTGGATCCGACCAAATCTTTCTTGGATGCCCCCTGATTGCTGTGAACCTTTGATAGGCCATCAGGAACCCTTCAGTCGATAGGGTGTTTACCACTTCTGTGTGGATGGCTCTGCTAGCCATACAGCAAAAGACAACCCCCCAGACTTTTAGTGTCACTCTTTTCTTGACGTCATCTTTTACTTGGTAGGGGCCGAAAAGGTCTATGGTTGTGAATTCAAAAGGTGCAGCCGGTTCAGTTCTTTCTGGCGGTAAGTCACCCATCACTTGCTGACATTTCCTTGCCTTTGCCTTCCTGCAGAGCATGCAACCATCGACAACTTTTTGGGCAATCCTCCTGCCTCTTATGACCCATGCCCTCCTTCTCATCTTGAGTAAGGTTCCAGCCACTCCGTCATGACTCATATTGTGGGCCTCCCGAGCTAACAGCGTTGATACCCAGGCGTTATAGGGCAAGATGGGGACACCAACTTGATCTTCTTTGAAGAGTTGTACTCGGCCGCCGCAAACCAAAAGCCCAGACTCTTTGTCTTTGTATACTACCAGTCTGTCTGTGGTAGTGCTTGGGAAGGTTGCGCCATCTTGTGCTGCAAGAAAAATGTCTCTTAGGGCATCCTCTCTTTCTCTTAAGGAGATGACTCCTGATAAAGACACTGCCTCCCACTTTGGACTGTTCATGGCTTAACTTCTTTGTCCGATGAACTTTCTTGCTGCTCTCCAGATCCAAGCAATTGTTTTGACCAGTCGGGTTAGATCACTGAACCGCTTGATGTCCACAAGGCTTTGGATTGCTGCAGACTCCGCAGGTGGTCTCTTTTGCTTGGTTTGCACCTGGTTCTGATCTGGTTTTGATTCTTGTTTCTCTGATTTGGTTCTTGTCAGCGCAGCAACGAAAGCCTTCTTTTGCAACCTGTTGATGCTTTCTCTGGCATTGGCTGCTAGTTCTTTAGCTGATTTGATTGGCCAATCATCCAGTGGCAAACTCAGAAACTTTGGCCCGTTTCGCCATTCTGAGTCTTCATCCAGGTCTTGAGGTCTACCTCCTCTGGTGATTATATCAGCAATGTTCTGTGGGCCAGGAATCCACCACCAGTCTTGAATCTTTGTGCTGTTCTGAATCTCTCCGATCCGATTTGCAAAGAATGTTTGATATCCATAGCTTTCCCGCTGTACAGCACCAAGGACTGTTTGGCTATCAATGAAATGGTACCACCTCCCAGCTTGGATTTGGCTGTGCAACTCAAAATACTTTTTCAGCCGTGAGGCAAACACTGCTCCGCACATCTCTGCTTTGACAGCATCACCTCTGCAGTCCAAGGGAGTTAATTTGGCCTTTGACTCCACCAGCCTGACTATTGAGCCCTGGTCTGAGTTCCATCTTAGGTACATCACTGCCCCATAGGCATGCTCACTTCCATCAGAGAATGTGATTGCCCAGGGTTCCTCGATGAAGCATGGGGGAGTGAGTGCTCTGGTGAACGTGACTTTGCCAAGTTGGATGTACTCTTCAAAGAGCTGAATTGCATCCTCCCTTAGGCCATCCGAGAGGGCTATGTCCCATGTGTCTTTGACCGGACAGCTTTTGCTTTTTGCCTCTTGAAATGCCCTGCGTACCAGTATAGCACCCTTCTGCTTAGCAGGAGTTACTAGCCCAACTGGGTCATACAGCCCTGACACTTGGCTGAGCAGTTCTCTTCGTGTCAGGGGGTTTGGCGTCTGGTCTCTTACTTGCCCATGCATAAGGTCTTGGCCAAGTCTCATCTTTCTCTTTCTCCTTGAGAAATTGATTGCAACCATGACATGGAGTTTGTCTTCCTCTACCATGTAGCCTAGGCCGAGCGCTTTACTTTCATCATCATGGATTTGGTTTGGGAGGACCATGGACTTTGCTTTGGTCTTTTTCAGCTTGTCGTTGCTCTCCTTCCTCCCACTTTGCCCAGAAAAGACCCAAGGCTTGAGATCGAAACCTCCAGCTTTTAGGATCCGCTCCACATTTTCTGTGACGATCTTCAGCTGGTCAAGGTTGTTGTGAGATGTGAGAATGTCATCAACATAGCTGTCTTGCAGGAGTACTCGCCGCTCCTCCTCTAGGTGGGTGAAAGGAGGGAGGTTAGCAGTTTCGCGCATTGCTAGCTGTGCAATGCACCCTGCTGGTTTATCTCCAATGTTTACCCTTGTGATTGCATACTCTTCCAGGTTCTCATCCTCAGAATCTCGCCAGAGGAACCTATGCAAGTGCACTTCCCGGTCCTCCAGCCATACTGAATTGTACATCTTCTTTATGTCCCCCAGAGCAGCATATACTCCACCCCTGAACCTGAGAAGGACAGCACGAATCTGGTTGAGGACATCTGGACCTTTCAATAGCAGGTCATTCAAGCTCACGCCTCTGAACTTTTGGCTGCTGTTCCATACGAGTCTCACTGGGGTTGTGACCGAGTGCGGGTTAGGAGCGATAAGGTGACTCACGTACCATACTGGTCCATTCCAGTTGAGGATTGTATCCTTTGACAATTTCACTGCAGCTCTTCGTTCCACCATGTCATGCACTTGAGCGGCATATGCAACTTTCCACTCAGGTTCTTTGGCCAGCTGCTTCTCCGTTCTGAGAAATGTAGCCTCAACTGTCCTTTTATTGTTTGGCAGGGAGGCTGGATCTTCTATCCAAGGATATCTGGCGTGCCAATGTGGTTCCTTGCTGTGGCGGTCCTCTGTGACATAGGTGAGGCCTTCTTTTACTACTTCGAGCTCCCTCTCCTCAGCTAGAGTCATTTCTTTGCCTCCAGGCTGGCAGTTTCCACACCGACAACCGCCGCATTTTGGCTCACATGCTGCGCCAATACTATCCCACTTCCACCATTCTAGGAAGTTACGGTTGGTGGTTAGAGTGCTTGACTCCTGGAGCTTGGCGGCAACCTGTTGGTTTGGTGGATGCTGCTCCGCGACCCTGCCGGTGAACTCTTCGTATTTTACAGCTGCTGCTCTCATTGATCTTGCAAAATGTGTCTTGGACATGTGGGCTGAAACAGTGAGCTCCTCGAAAAGGTCAGGATGGGTCCCACCGACTGTCTTTCCCAGTGGTCCGTCCCACAGCACAAGGTCTCCAATTGCTCTGATTCTCTGAGGCGCTAGCTGACCTTCTCTGTGGCTTATGAGCAAATTTATTTCTCTGGGTCTCACAAGTACATCAAGCGGTATCTCTGGAAAGAACTTGTGCAGTTGCTCTGGTGTCACATTCTTGTGGACATTTGCAATGCTGTCTAGTCCATAACAAACCATTTGATGTGATTTGAGGGTGCCTTTGGGAGTCTTTACTCTGACCCTCAGAAGGTACCGCTTTGTCTCTACACGAACCTTCATCCCTCCAACTCCATGGACGACGAGAGTGATTTCTTCACTTCTGAGGTTCAGTCTGCCTGCAGCCTTATGGGTTATATAATTGGTGTCTGAAGCCAAGTCAATTAATGTCCCGATTTTCTGTCCAGCATTGGCTGTGACCTCAAGGAGCATCATAATCACTGGCAGCTCCTGTAATCCACTTTCCACAAGAAGGCTCGGTTGCTCTTTTCCAGTACTGAAGGCTCTTGATGCAGTGTTTGAAAACACATCCCGACATTGTTTTACTAATTCCAGTGGGAGTTTGCTGAAGAACTCTTCTTGCTCCTCCGTATATTTCTTCCTGCCTTTCTCTTCCTCTGAACCAAATCTGCTCTTTCTCTGCCATCCGTTGCTTTTCTTTGTCTCAGCATTTGGGCACAGATAGAAATGATGCTCAGGAGTCTGCTCATCTTTGCAGTCTTGACTTTTACACAGAAAGGAGGGTTTGCAGTATGAACCATTACCATGAACTTCAAGACACCTTCTGCATGCTCCCAACTTTCTCACTGCAGCTTTCTTCTCTGCAAGCTTTAGCCCTCGAAACTGTTTGCAAAAGTAGAGCTTTTTATTGTGCTTTCCATCACCACAGACCACACAACCTGTGTGGTCATCAGTTGACTTGGTAGTCTTGGTTCTGGCATATCTTGGCTCAGTCCTGGTTTCTCTTCTACTTGGCTCCTCATCCCTCAATTGCTCGAGCTGCTCATATATGCTCTCTTGCTCTTTGAGAAATGCCAAAAGACTGTCAAACCGATTCTCTGGTGCCACAGCATTCCTCCTGTCGGCGACATACACAAGCCATTCTTTCTTTAGATTTTCTGGAAGTTTAGTTTCAATTGACTTTGTCACCAGCGGATTTTTTATAGCACCTGTGTCTCCAAGGTCAGTCAAATCTTGAAGCGCCTTCTCCACAGCTTGAATCAACTCCACTATTTTCCGGGGCTGATGACTCCTGACTGCTGGCATTCTTTGTAACTCCTCCACTATTTCAATAGCAATAGCGATTTGATTGCCGTAGCGGTTTTCTAGGACACGAAAGATGTCGTTTGCAGTGTTGTAAGTGGTGAGGCGAAGGTCTCTTGTGATTTTGTCATCCAAACTGTCCAGTAATTGAATTTTTTTCACCTCCCTTGAACCAGTCGGCTCCCCCTGCCTCTGGAGTGCTTCCCAGTCCTTTTTCCACCTGTGGAAATCCCGTTTGTTTCCAGTAAACTTAGGAAGGGCCGTCGGTCTCAGTTTAATGGTTGGTACATGATAATTTGAGGTCACGGCTGTCTGTCTCCTGTCAGCATCCTCTTTTATCCTTGCCCTTATGAAGTCGGCCTTCCTGGAAACCAACTTCGGGAGGAGGAGTTCCAGCTCCCTTAAGTGACCCTGCAGGTCCTTTTGACTCCCTGGTGGGATCCATCTTTTCCAGCGACCATGCACCTCCTTTGCTTTCTTTACCAGTCCTTCCAGGTGGTTCAGCATGAAGTCATACGCCTCCTCGTTGCCATCGGGCCGTACAGCGGTGGCGTGATCACACTCTATCTGTGCTGCCTGGAGTGCGGTTGAGAATTCAATATTCCCGAAGTTGACCCAAAGAGCCTCCTGAATCAGACCTTTGACCTTTCTTAGTTTGAAGTCACACTCATTTGCAGTCCTTGTCAGGTCGACTTTTTTCTGTTCAGTTACCACAGCTTCCTCATCTGTGTCCAGCTCTGCCTCCATGTCTGCAATGAAACCAGCCTCCATGTCGTCATTTGCTTGCATGACTTCCTCGGCTTTTATTGTGAGTTTATTGAAACTGTCTCTGAGCTCATCTTCAGACATGTCCTCATAGGTCCTGGTAATGCTGTTGACCAGACGAGTAAATAATCTTTTTGCTGTAGTTCTCGCCTCTTTAAGTTGCTCCACTGATTTCTCAACAGTTTGCTCGGCCATTTTTCTTTCAATCCGTAGGTTTTTCCGTTTACAGATGCTTCTGTGTTGTGCTATTTCCACTTGATTGTCCTCTTTTCCCAAGATTCCAGGTTATTTCTCCTGCTGTTCCAGCTCAAAGCTTCCTGAATTCCTTTCCTGGGTCTCCAGACTCAAGGGCGGTTTTTCACTGTCAAGTTACTGTTTAATGTGTGCGCCGTCCTAACTTGAAACAGACCGAAACATCCACTGCAAGACTCCAACTGGAATTCATTCAACGAAACAGCTTTTTCTTTTTCTCTCCTTTATTTTAGGTTGAGTTAGGTTCATTTCACTTTAGTGATTTCCCATTTGCCATTTGCGTTAGGTGAAAAACCTTTCAAATAGAAAAAATACAGAAAAGAAAATATTCACATTATTTCCAAATAAGTATAAATAAGAACAAAGAGAGACTATGCAAAATTCATTTCTCCTTCTTTAAGTTAATACACACACTCCCATTAAATGTCTCATATCAAATACAAATAAGCCTTCCCTAAAGGTAATATATATATCCCCACACACACACATATACATATACATATACATACATATGTGCATTATATTATTTTATTTAATTACTATTTTTAATTATTTAATTAAGCACAAAGTATCTTATATTTCCTAATTACTTTTGAGTTCATATCAAATCACGTAGCAATCCTAAACTACATTTCCCATAAGCCCCCATAATTCACCGTGCCTCTCACCGCATCATCCACCGGACACTCAAACAAACAAAGTCAACCACCGGCACAAACAGACGGACTAAACCACCAGCAACAGCGATCTCCGCCAGGAAAACAGTCTCTCAAAGTGATTCAGTATCCTTACCGGCTCCCCTTACACTCTGTAGATGTTCCTTTCGCACATAGTTCCACTGCAGATTGCAGCGCTGGTTTGAATGAAAGCCCTGCTTGGTTAGCGCTCCGCCATTTCTTCAGGACCCCCTTTCTGTGACACCGAGGAGTGCTGCCTTTACAAAACTCCGGGCGTAAACCGATCAACCACTTCCCTCTCTCTGCTTCACTCCCTGAGCTCCTTAATCCACAAACCACTCTCTATTTATCTCCTCTCTACCTCTCCATTTATATTGCTCTCCCAATCTCTATCCACTAATCGCTATTTATCAATATTTATAAATCCCAATTTTCTGAAACTTCAGTTTGACCCGACACTTACAGTGGGAAGAGAAGGGAGCCACTGAAGGTGCAGTGGTTATCTGTAGAATCATAGAGAGTATATGTTGATGGGAGATCCAGGTGAATCTTATCTCCTGCTAACAGCTCCAAGACAACAGAGTTAGTGAAATACTCAGAACTCCCGTCATTACTCTCCACATTAAACATGATCTTCTGGTTGTTCTTGTACACATATACACCTATATAACCTATGCGGAGACCAAACAGAGTGAACTGGAGATAGTAGACGCCTTTGACTGGTGCTGTGAAGAAACCTACAGAGTAAGAGGAGAAAATGAAAAACAGTAACAACTGATTTATGTAGATTTACATGACCACATGTGTTCATGTGACCTGCAGTATATTTACCTGTAGCTGGATTATAAGCATTGCCAATGTTGGTGAAGACCTTGCTGTATTTCAGTGTGATGGCTGTGTTGTATGGTCCAACATGTCCTGCATCAGTCAGAGCTGTATAAAAGGCCACCTTTGGTTTCTCTGTTAACACAAAAAAAGTCAATGTATCATTAAATTGCCTGCGTGCCTGCGTGCCTGCGTGCCTGCGTGCCTGCGTGCCTGCGTGCCTGCGTGCCTGCGTGCCTGCGTGCCTGCGTGCCTGCGTGCCTGCATGCGTTGTGAATATGAAGATATAATCATCACCTGCATTTTCTCTCTCCAGCTGGTCAATCCTGGACTTGCTAAGGAGAAGTTCACTCTCACTGCTGCTCAGTCTGGTCTGCAGGTCTGGAGTTAATACAGTGACAGTGAATTACAGAGCAGAACTGTTAACAGGCACAATCTTGACCCTCATCTAATCTGTTGACCCAATACTCATGTACTAGAGACTAAACCATATTTATCTCTCACTGTCCAACGAGTCTTCATGCCTAAATGACTAAATAGCCAATGTCAGTGCTGTTCAAAACAACCAATATTACTGTTACAAATGAGTCTTTTCTCATCCGACACCTGTGTTGTTAAGGTTTGGTTAAGTTTAGTCAACTAAAACTTTTTGGTTCATTTTCGGGGAAGTTTGTAGAAATTGAGGCGAGAGATCTGTTAGCCAAAACGTGTCAGTCTGACAATGAAGTTGTTCTAATACTTTGAGTGTTGCTGGAGTTTTTCTCTTCTTCATGCACCTTGTTACTTGTAAGTGGGTAAAAGTTGTACCAAAGTTACTTTACTGTTCATCGTGTGTCAATGTTTGCATTTAGCATTTAGGGCTGTCCGTCTGTCGGTCGGTCCACCACTTTGGTCCAGACTGAAATATCTCAACAACTATCTGATGGATTAATATGAAATTATGTTAAGACATTCATGGTCTCCAGAGGATGAATCCTTACTGACCATGAGGTTGACATTTGTGGTTTTGGTACACACATTCATGTCCCCCTCAGGAGGAATTTTTATTATCTAACTTTTCATCGAGCGCCATCATCAGGTCAAAATTTTGTCCAACACCTTGGTTTATGACCAAATATGGAAATATTTTCAACACTTTTGAAGCTCTTTTTCCTTTTTAAAAAAGCAGAAACTAAACTTTAATTCAACGATGTGATATATGAAAACTTTAACATAGGTTCAGATAATAGCATTTTTAGTTATAGAAAATAATAGCAATAGAAAATAACAAACCATAAAACTCATTAAACCTTCTTGTTTGTCCATGAAATACCTGTATTCTCTTTTTCTAGGTCACTTGTTTTGCTCTCGGTGGCCGTCAGTCTAGCTTCTTGGACTGAAAAACAGAAGAAGTTCGATTTTTGTTTGTGAATGGTTAAAGGAATTTCTAAAACTGCTTAAATAACACAATGAGCTCTGTTGTGTTTTTAATTAAATGTAGATAAATTATCTTATCCATAAAATATAGATTTTTTTAAAAATATTTTTTTTCAGGAGCTCACAATAAGTGCATCAGTGCACTGATACACATCATCACCTGCATTTTCTCTCTCCAGCTGGTCAATCCTGGACTTGCTAAGGAGAAGTTCACTCTCACTGCTGCTCAGTCTGGTCTGCAGGTCTGGAGTTAATACAGTGACAATGAATTACAGAGCAGAACTGTTAACAGGCACAATCTTGACCCTCATCTAATCTGTTGACCCAATACTCATGTACTAGAAACTAAACCATATTTATCTCTCACTGTCCAACGAGTCCTCATGCCTAAATGACTAAATAGCCAATGTCAGTGCTGTTCAAAACAACCAATATTACTGTTACAAATGAGTCTTTTCTCATCCGACACCTGTGTTGTTAAGGTTTGGTTAAGTTTAGTCAACTAAAACTTTTTGGTTCATTTTCGGGGAAGTTTGTAGAAATTGAGGCGAGAGATCTGTTAGCCAAAACATGTCAGTCTGACAATGAAGTTGTTCTAATACTTTGAGTGTTGCTGGAGTTTATCTCTTCTTCATGCGCCTTGTTACTTGTAAGTGGGTAAAAGTTGTACCAGAGTTACTTTACTGTTCATCGTGTGTCAATGTTTGCATTTAGCATTTAGGGCTGTCCGTCTGTCGGTCGGTCCACCACTTTGGTCCAGACTGAAATATCTCAACAACTATCTGATGGATTAATATGAAATTATGTTAAGACATTCATGGTCTCCAGAGGATGAATCCTTACTGACCATGAGGTTGACATTTGTGGTTTTGTACAAAATTCTCAACAACTATTGGATGGATTGCCCTGTAATTTGGTACACACATTCATGTCCCCCTCAGGATGAATTTTTATTATCTAACTTTTCATCTAGCGCCATCATCGGGTCAACATTTTGTCCAACACCTTGGTTTATGAACAAATACGGAAATATTTTCAACACTTTTTAAGCTCTTTTTCCTTTTTAAAAAAGCAGAAACTAAACTTTAATTCAACGATGTGATATATATGAAAACTTTAACATAGGTTCAAATAATAGCATTTTTAGTTATAGAAAATAATAGCAATAGAAAATAACAAACCATAAAACTCATTAAACCTTCTTGTTTGTCCGTGAAATACCTGTATTCTCTTTTTCTAGGTCACTTGTTTTGCTCTCGGTGGCCGTCAGTCTAGCTTCTTGGACTGAAAAACAGAAGAAGTTCGATTTTTGTTTGTGAATGGTTAAAGGAATTTCTAAAACTGCTTAAATAACACAATGAGCTCTGTTGTGTTTTTAATTAAATGTAGATAAATTATCTTATCCATAAAATATAGATTTTTTTAAAAATATTTTTTTTCAGGAGCTCACAATAAGTGCATCAGTGCACTGACACACATCATCACCTGCATTTTCTCTCTCCAGCTGGTCAATCCTGGACTTGCTAAGGAGAAGTTCACTCTCACTGCTGCTCAGTCTGGTCTGCAGGTCTGGAGTTAATACAGTGACAATGAATTATAGAGCAGAACTGTTAACAGGCACAATCTTGACCCTCATCTAATCTGTTGACCCAATACTCATGTACTAGAAACTAAACCATATTTATCTCTCACTGTCCAACGAGTCCTCATGCCTAAATGACTAAATAGCCAATGTCAGTGCTGTTCAAAACAACCAACATTACTGTTACAAATGAGTCTTTTCTCATCCGACACCTGTGTTGTTAAGGTTTGGTTAAGTTTAGTCAACTAAAACTTTTTGGTTCATTTTCGGGGAAGTTTGTAGAAATTGAGGCGAGAGATCTGTTAGCCAAAACATGTCAGTCTGACAATGAAGTTGTTCTAATACTTTGAGTGTTGCTGGAGTTTATCTCTTCTTCATGCGCCTTGTTACTTGTAAGTGGGTAAAAGTTGTACCAGAGTTACTTTACTGTTCATCGTGTGTCAATGTTTGCATTTAGCATTTAGGGCTGTCCGTCTGTCGGTCGGTCCACCACTTTGGTCCAGACTGAAATATCTCAACAACTATCTGATGGATTAATATGAAATTATGTTAAGACATTCATGGTCTCCAGAGGATGAATCCTTACTGACCATGAGGTTGACATTTGTGGTTTTGTACAAAATTCTCAACAACTATTGGATGGATTGCCCTGTAATTTGGTACACACATTCATGTCCCCCTCAGGATGAATTTTTATTATCTAACTTTTCATCTAGCGCCATCATCGGGTCAACATTTTGTCCAACACCTTGGTTTATGAACAAATACGGAAATATTTTCAACACTTTTTAAGCTCTTTTTCCTTTTTAAAAAAGCAGAAACTAAACTTTAATTCAACGATGTGATATATATGAAAACTTTAACATAGGTTCAAATAATAGCATTTTTAGTTATAGAAAATAATAGCAATAGAAAATAACAAACCATAAAACTCATTAAACCTTCTTGTTTGTCCGTGAAATACCTGTATTCTCTTTTTCTAGGTCACTTGTTTTGCTCTCGGTGGCCGTCAGTCTAGCTTCTTGGACTGAAAAACAGAAGAAGTTCGATTTTTGTTTGTGAATGGTTAAAGGAATTTCTAAAACTGCTTAAATAACACAATGAGCTCTGTTGTGTTTATAATTAAATGTAGATAAATTATCTTATCCATAAAATATTGATTTTTTAAAAAAGTTTTTTTTCAGGAGCTCACAATAAGTGCATCAGTGCACTGATACACATCATCACCTGCAGCTTCTCTCTCCAGCTGGTCAATCCTGGACTTGCTAAGGAGAAGCTCACTCTCACTGCTGCTCAGTCTGGTCTGCAGGTCTGGAGTTAATACAGTGACAGTGAATTACAGAGCAGAACTGTTAACAGGCACAATCTTGACCCTCATCTAGTCTGTTGACCCAATACTCATGTACTAGAGACTAAACCATATTTATCTCTCACTGTCCAACGATTCCTCATACCATAAGCTGCGTTCACACTAAATGCAAAGTGAATTTTTGCCTCGCTTTACTCGCGCGAGTTTGACCGCCGGGATCATTTGTGTTCATTCACATCATTCGCGCTGGACACATCGGAGAGGGCTTACCTCCATGTAGATAACAACAACGTTTCATCAACCATGGCTGAAATAACCACTATTGCTGCTTTGTATATGTTGAGGAAGTCCCAGATACGTCGGAACACCAAACGCCTTCATGTCTGGTTTTCCTAAAATCATCCGGTGGTGCTCGGTGAATTTCACCAAACTGTATTTACTGTATCTAGCAAGCCACACACCACTACAGCGGTATAGACACAAAATAAACAGATCAAAATGATGCCGAAATTACTACATAACGATGCAGCAGGTCAGCTGGCCCACTGTTGTGATCCGTCAACCGAACCATACTCTTCGGACTCTGCTCCAGCTCCGCTCTAACTAGCTTTGTTTGAGGGGGGGCAAAATTGGCAGCTATGCAAAATGTGTTACTTGGTGACATCACCACGTTACGGTAGAAAAGGCGGGACTTCAATCAAGGCATTTCAGGCAGTTCAGGAGCAGTGTTTCTGTGGGGGAGAGTAGCTCCCTTTGGTGTGGACTTTGTGCTTTGTAACTTTGCAGACCTTTTACACGCACAAGAAAACTATAACACACTAAAGGAAAGGGAAAAAGCACAAAAGCATAATAGGTCCTCTTTAACACATTAAAATAATAGCATAAAAATAACAAACCATGATACTTATTAAACCATCAGGTCTGTCAGTGAAATACCTGCATTCTCTTTTTCTAGGTCTCTTGTTTTGCTCTCGACGGCCGTCAGTCTAGTTTCTTGGACTGGAAAACAGAAGAAGTTAGATTTTTGTTTGTGAATGGTTAAATTCATTTTTAAAACTGTTTAAATAAAACAATTAACTCTTGTATTTTTCATTAAATATAGGTAGATAATCTTATCCATAGCGCATAGGTTTTTAAACATTCATTCTGGAGCTCACATTAAGTGCATCAGTGCACTGACACACTTCAGACTGTTAAAGGACAACATTATCAACACTCAACAGGAAAAGTAAGCCAGTCTGTACCTGAATTATCTCTCTGCAGCATCTCCACGTACACCTCGAGCTTCACCACCATGTCTCTCAGCACCCTCACCTCCGCCCAGATGTAAGATGTGGTGTGCTTTGTGGTCTGCTCGGTCGATTCCTCAACTGCATCTCTTGGAGCCGTCTCCTGAAACTCTCTGATCTCACCCACCTGGCCGAGGCCTCCACCATCCCCCTGAGCCCCTGACCCACACAGACCGAGCAGCAACAGCAGCAAACCAACAACAACCCTCATTGTCCAGTTACACGTCTTCACAAACGGTGAATGAGTGGTAAACAGTGGTAGAGTTGGCCCGTCTTATATAGTCTCCAAACTCCAGCCGGCTGAACGAATGGGAAAAACAACAAGTGTTTTTGTTTGATAGTTTGATTCAAGGCCTCAGATGATTCAGTATGATCTCTGTGCAGGTGAGAAAATACAAGCTGCTACTGGCTGGTGGAACACTTTTATCATGATACCCTCGCATGCAGTCACACCTGTGCATACACCGAGTTTATTAATACACACTCAGACAAACACTCAGAGAAACACACTCATCCTAATGCTGAGGCCTTTTAGTGTGACTGAGGGTTATCTGATTAAATTCAGAGAAGGGAGTAAAACTTTTTTCTTCTCTCTGTCTCACTACTTATCTCATTCTCTCTGATATATTATAAATTAATGTAAAAACAGACCTCTGTTAGAACATTATGATAGTCTGTTACATCTTATGATTGTTTATATACTTGTTTATTTTTCAACCGGGACCCTGTTTTACCATGTTTTTGTGTTTAAGCGACTAATGGTGACAACAATTTTTGAAACTGGTCCAGTAATGAGAGAGAACGCTGTAGCTCTCAGCGGCTAAACGGGCTGTAATGTAATCATTTGGGGCACCCTGTCATGTTCTGGCTGTGCCAGCTCTTATTATTTACTTTTGTGATTTTGGATTTGGTTTATTTGTATATATTTCCGGTGTTTCCTGTTTTATTTTGGTAGTTCACTCCTCCTGTGTCTTGTCTGGTTTTACTTCCCTCCTTTGTTTGTTTTCCCGCCTTTTGTTGATTGTCTGCCCCGCCCTGATTTGTTTCACCTGTGTGTATCATGTCCGGTATTTAAGCCTGTGTGTTCCCCTCTGTCCTGGTCGGTTCGTCTTGTCTCCCCAGTCCCGTCTACCTTGTCCTCCGTGTTCATTGTTTCCTCCAGCTCTGGTCTTAGTGTTCCTCCTGCCCGTGTTCTTGTATTCTCTGGTTAGTAGTTTTGTTTTGTTTCTCTGTTTGGTTTTTTGGTATGTTTTCTTTGTACTTTGTTCCCCTCCTTGTTTTTGGGGTTTTCTGGATTTTATCAGCTTAATTAAAGCTCGCTTTTGTTTAAAAGATCTTCCTGTCCTGCTTGTACTCTGCGTTTGGGTCATCCTCTGTAACTCACCTCATGACAGAACGAACCGACCTTAAATAATGACCCCAGCAGAGAGCTTTTATGCCCATTTGGGCATCCGGATTCGGTCCGAGCATCAGCCTCAGCCCCGGCCTGTTGGCTTCCTGAGCTTCCGGCCCATGCCCCAGCAGTCAGCTAGCTTTAGGCTAGCATCAGCCCCGGATCGGTTCTTGGGAACCCGCCTTGCCCTGGGAGGTCCACTAAGTTTACAGTCTGCTGCTCGCCATGCTGATATACAGGACACTAGCTTGGACCTGCTAGGGGTTGGAGCCCCTAGAAGGAAGCGTGGGTTTCGGAGGCGGCGTTCTCCTAAGCTGCTCAGTGTTCCATCCAAAACCAAGCCTACTCCTGTGTCGGAGGTCCGGCCGACCTCTGCTCCAAGTTTCCTGTCGGAGGTCAGGTCGACCCCTGCTTCAAGCGTCCTGTCGGAGGTCAGGTCGACCTCTGCTCCACGCGTCCTGTCGGAGGTCCGGTCGACCCCTGCTCCAAGTTTCCTGTCGGAGGTCAGGCCGACCCCTGCTCCAAGCGTCCTGTCGGAGGTCCGGTCGACCTCTGCTCCAAGCGTCCTGTCGGAGGTCCGGCCGACTCCTGCTCCACGCGTCCTGTCGGAGGTCCGGCAGACCTCTGCTCCAAGCGTCCTGTCGGAGGTCCGGCCGACTCCTGCTCCACGTGTCCTGTCGACGGTCCGGCCGACTCCTGCTCCACGTGTCCTGTCGGCGGTCCGGTCGACTCCTGTTCCACGTGTCCTGTCGGCGGTCCGGTCGACTCCTGTTCCACGTGTCCTGTCGGCGGTCCGGTCGACTCCTGTTCCACGTGTCCTGTCGCCGGTCCGGTCGACTCCTGTTCCACGTGTCCTGTCGGCGGTCCGGTCGACTCCTGTTCCACGTGTCCTGTCGGCGGTCCGGTCGACTCCTGTTCCACGTGTCCTGTCGGCGGTCCGGTCGACTCCTGTTCCACGGGTCCTGTCGGCGGTCCGGTCGACTCCTGTTCAACGTGTCCTGTCGGCGGTCCGGTCGACTCCTGTTCCACGTGTCCTGTCGGCGGTCCGGTCGACTCCTGTTCCACGTGTCCTGTCGGCGGTCCGGTCGACTCCTGTTCCACGTGTCCTGTCGGCGGTCCGGTCGACTCCTGTTCAACGTGTCCTGTCGGCGGTCCGGTCGACTCCTGTTCCACGTGTCCTGTCGGCGGTCCGGTCGACTCCTGTTCCACGTGTCCTGTCGGCGGTCCGGTCGACTCCTGTTCCACGTGTCCTGTCGGCGGTCCGGTCGACTCCGGTTCCACGTGTCCTGTCGGCGGTCCGGTCGACTCCTGTTCCACGTGTCCTGTCGGCGGTCCGGTCGACTCCTGTTCCACGTGTCCTGTCGGCGGTCCGGTCGACTCCTGTTCCACGTGTCCTGTCGGCGGTCCGGTCGACTTCTGTTCCATGTGTCCTGTCGGCGGTCCGGTCGACCTCCGCTCTACGTCTTCTGTCGGCGATCCGGTCGACTCCAGTTCCAAGTGTCCTGTCGGGGATCCGGCTGACCTCCGCTCCACGTCTCCTGTCGGGGGTCAGGTCGACCTCCGCTCCACGTCTCCTGTCGGGGGTCAGGTCGACCTCCGCTCCACGTCTCCTGTCGGGGGTCAGGTCGACCTCCGCTCCACGTCTCCTGTCGGGGGTCAGGTCGACCTCCGCTCCACGTCTCCTGTCGGGGGTCAGGTCGACCTCCGTTCCACGTCTCCTGTCGGGGGTCGGGTCGACCTCCGTTTCGGTTGGGCCGCAACCGCCACCTGCTGCTCCGGTTGGGCCGCAACCGCCACCTGCTGTTCCGGTTGGGTCGCAACCTCCACCTGCTGTTCCGGTTGGGTCGCAACCGCCACCTGCTTTACCGGTTGGGCCGCAATCGCCATCTGCTGTTCCGGTTGGGTCGCAACCGCCACCTGCTGTTCCGGTTGGGCCGCAACCTCCACTTGCTTTTCCGGTTGGGTCGCAACCTCCACCTGCTGTTCCGGTTGGGCCGCAACCGTCACCTGCTGTTCCGGTTGGGTCGCAACCTCCACCTGCTGTTCCGGTTGGGTCGCAACCGCCACCTGCTGTTCCGGTTGGGCCGCAACCGCCATCTGCTGTTCCGGTTGGGTCGCAACCGCCACTTGCTGTTCCGGTTGGGCCGCAACCGCCACCTGCTGTTCCGGTTGGGCCGCAACCTCCACCTGCTGTTCCGGTTGGGTCGCAACCTCCACCTGCTGTTCCGGTTGGGCCGCAACCTCCACCTGCTGTTCCGGTTGGGTCGCAACCGTCACCTGCTGTTCCGGTTGGGTCGCAACCGTCACCTGCTGTTCCGGTTGGGTCGCAACCGTCACCTGCTGTTCCGGTTGGGTCGCAACCTCCACCTGCTGTTCCGGTTGGGTCGCAACCGCCACCTGCTTTACCGGTTGGGCCGCAACCGCCATCTGCTGTTCCGGTTGGGTCGCACCCGCCACCTGTTGTTCCGGTTGGGCCGCAACCTTCACCTGTTTTTCCGGTTGGGTCGCAACCTCCACCTGCTGTTCCGGTTGGGCCGCAACCTCCACCTGCTGTTCCGGTTGGGCCGCAACCGTCACCTGCTGTTCCGGTTGGGCCGCAACCTCCACCGTCTGATTCGCCGGTTGGTCCGCAACCACCACCGGCTGATTCGCCGGTTGGTCCGCAACCGCCACCTGCTGTTCCGTCTGGTTCGCCGGTTGGGTCGCAACCGTCACCTCCTGTTTCGCCTGGGTTTCAGCCCAAAAGCCTTGTTCCTGTGACTGCTGGGCCGCGGTTCCGGGACCCCGGGTTCCCCGGTTCTGGCTCTGCCTTGCCCCCGGGCCGTCCGCCCGAGTTTCCCGGCTCTGGCTCTGCCTTGCCCCCGGGTCATTTGCCGGAGTTTCTCGGTTCGGACTCTGCCCTGCCTCCGGGCCGTCCGCCCGAGTTCCCAGACTCTGTCCCGGTTCTGTCCCCGGGCCGTCCGCCCGAGTTCCCAGACTCTGTCCCGGTTCTGTCCCCGGGCCGTCCGCCCGAGTTCTCAGGCTCTGTCCCGGTTTTGCCCTCAGGCCGTCCGCCTGAGAGGGTCGGTGCCCAGGGTTCCTGGAGTCCCTCCTCCGGACCCCCCTCCGCCCACCCGGTTCTGGTTGTGGAACGTCTGGGATCCGTCCCTTGAGGGGGGGGCTATGTCATGTTCTGGCTGTGCCAGCTCTTATTATTTACTTTTGTGATTTTGGATTTGGTTTATTTGTATATATTTCCGGTGTTTCCTGTTTTATTTTGGTAGTTCACTCCTCCTGTGTCTTGTCTGGTTTTACTTCCCTCCTTTGTTTGTTTTCCCGCCTTTTGTTGATTGTCTGCCCCGCCCTGATTTGTTTCACCTGTGTGTATCATGTCCGGTATTTAAGCCTGTGTGTTCCCCTCTGTCCTGGTCGGTTCGTCTTGTCTCCCCAGTCCCGTCTACCTTGTCCTCCGTGTTCATTGTTTCCTCCAGCTCTGGTCTTAGTGTTCCTCCTGCCCGTGTTCTTGTATTCTCTGGTTAGTAGTTTTGTTTTGTTTCTGTTTGGTTTTTTGGTATGTTTTCTTTGTACTTTGTTCCCCTCCTTGTTTTTGGGGTTTTCTGGATTTTATCAGCTTAATTAAAGCTCGCTTTTGTTTAAAAGATCTTCCTGTCCTGCTTGTACTCTGCGTTTGGGTCATCCTCTGTAACTCACCTCATGACACACCCTGGCACCGCAATAGAAAATAACAAACCATAAAACTCATTAAACCTTCTTGTTTGTCCGTGAAATACCTGTATTCTCTTTTTCTAGGTCACTTGTTTTGCTCTCGGTGGCCGTCAGTCTAGTTTCTTGGACTGGAAAACAGAAGAAGTTAGTTCGATTTTTGTTTGTGAATGGTTAAATTAAATTTCTAAATCTGTTTAAATAACACAATTAAGTCTTGTATGTTTCATTAAATATAGGTAGATAACCCTATCCATAGCACATAGGTTTTTAAACATTCATTCTGGAGCGTACATTTAGTGCATCAGTGCACTGACACACTTCAGACTGTTAAAGGTCAAAGGTCAAAGGTGAACTTTGAGGACAAAATTATCAACACTCAGGGGTGCAAACAATGTAACATAACACATTAAAAACATCATCAAAACACAAAAGTCACTGATGTAACTTCAAAATAACGAAACAACACTTTGGCACGATCACCGGTCTCCTGGATGAAAGTCCTGTGTTTGTTGGACCCATCCACCTCCCATCCCGCCCACCATAAGCAGTCTGTCTCACTTTCTATTCTACGTCACTAGCTGCGAGCGTAGCATATTTACACAAATGCGTTTACTTTGCAGTCAATACAGACTACATGCTGCAGGTGAAATGATTTGTGAATTACTGTGTCATTCATAGGCCATTTAGTGCAACCATTTAGCTGTACCATGACAGAGGGAAGTTGGAGTTAGATACTAAAGAAAGTGGCCCAGTCGCATGGGAGACTATCATGATTATCTTTTGTACCTAAGGGAAACTTTTAATTATAGAAAATTGGTGAATGTGACGAGAGAATCTCTTCGTACAAAGGTTCCCACGTGAAGTCCAACGTGTATATTGAACCACACATACAGGCACTGACTTCCTGAACTCTGCTCCTCTGTTGCAATGACTGGCTGTTGAAAATGCGGCCACTCAGACAGACACACACCTTAAACCTCGGTGTCCAACGGTCCTCCTGCTTTGTCCACAGCAGATAAACCTACTGAACTCCGGACGCCAGAGAGCAAACGTCTGATCAGAGCAAACAGACAGCAGAACAGCAGTCCTGCAGAATGAGGTTACAGTTCATCCACAGTCAACATAATCTGGACCATTTATAACGAAATCCCCCAAATGTTTTTTTTTCTCAGAGGTGGCCGAGTTAAGCAACAAGCCAAATGGGGGCAGAGAAAACAGTTATGTTTTAAGATTAATTTTAATGAAATGATGCATACAGCAGCGACAGCAACCCTGTCTCCTGAATATTCTGCATATTAACTACTATTTTGCAACAAATGTGTTTTGAAAGAAAAGTAATATCTAAATAATAAAGTTATTTCATTTTGTTTTCCCACAATATCCACTCCTGCCAACCTGAGCATTATTTTAAATTGCATTTTCATGTTTCTGTTGCAACTCAAATGAAAAGGTCTTAACTGAATATTAAAAATATCAATGCTGCAGGACATATTTACAATTTCAGTATGTTGGCTTAAACTTGCATTTATTGTTTTTTGGCCACTTGGTGGAAGTGCAGCATGTAAACACTGACATATAAAGTTCTAATGGTGAAAGAGTTAGCAAACAGTTTTACATATTGAGTAGACACAGAGCAACATTATTATTCATTTAGATTTATGTTTCTGGCCACCCAGCTCGTTCTCATTCCCAGGGCGTCAAATACCAACGCTTTGTCACACCCCTCGGCGTGTGATAACGCTGCACAACGCACCCTTTAGCACCCGTATGATGCCAAAACCTAAAGTGACGCAAAGGGGATGTTGGGAGTTGGGATGAGAACGTGTTGCATGCAGCCGGGCCACCTGATGAATGCAAGTCCAATATTCACTCTCCTTTTAGCTCTGTTTAGGTCTCCACCAACTCCTGAGAAAAATATCTGGCTCATTAGCTGCTAGATGCTTCAGTATGTTCACCAGTTACTCACTAACTTTGTCTTTCAGTGGTTTGGTGCTGGGCAGCTAGCGTTCAGTGGGTTTATCAGAGCTTTTTCTGCCTAAAACAGCTGCCGGCTGTGGCTTAGAAAGACGTTCTCAGGCTGGAGAAGAAGCTGTAAAGGTACTATGGATGAAAGCAATGACTATTCACATGTGAACAGTTAGATCTCCAAAACAACTGATCAAACGCCATCTGCGATTAATACATTGTGATACCGGAAAAAGCTAGTAAATTGACTTTGAGGTGGGATTGCTTTTTTTTTGTTTTGGTGTTTTAAAATGCAAAATGCATAAAAACAAACTACTATTTCATATTTATAGTTGTGTAAAATACAGTTTTTCTTTACCGATTTCTACCAAAAAGTCAACTATATTTAGAATTGTACTTTGCACAAAGGTCATGGGGACTTATAGAGAGAGAGAGAGAGAGAGAGGGAGAGAGAGAAGAGAAAAGAGAGAGGAGGTTGGAGAGAGAGAGAGCAGTCAGTCAGTCCTGAGAGAAGAGAGGAGAAGAGAAGAGAAGAGAAGAGAAGAGAAGAGAAGAGAAGAAATGAGGATCTCACACTAAAATCTGGTATTACCTGAATCTACAGTTATGTTATAGAAACAGTTACATATACAGATACACTGGAGCTGTTTGCATGATTGCTACATGCTTTTGATAAATGTTTATATATGTATGCATGTAGATAAGATAGAGATGAGGAGATGAGGAAACACCTCTGAAGCTGTTAGGGTGTGTGAGCACATGCAGAAGCTTGGTTGGACATTTGCACTGGTGATTATTACCACATCGTTGATTTCGGTTTTGTGCATATCATTTGCTTGGCTGAGCGTGTTTGTTGTAATGCAGCTGCCTATGGTTTTATTTATGGGGGTTGATGAGAGCAGTGAGATTCAACAAACTGCTTCCAAAACCAAACCAAAGACTATACTACTACGACGGATTAAAGCTAAACTGAGAGGATTCATGAAATGAATCATTTAGCATCCTGTTTTTATTTCCTTTTAAAGCTGAAGTAGGCGAGATTGGAAAAAATATGATTAAATATAGGTTATTTTTATAACTTTACGGTCGCTATATCGTGACAGTAGTACATGAAACAGGTAACCTGAAAACAATCATGTCCCTCTGTGTCCTCCGGTGCTCCTAACAGCATCTGCAAGATTTCACATAGGAAAAAAAGCAGTAAGAGCTGATCTGAGGTCCGCTGTCCAGCAGCTGTCTATGAGATCAAGCTGTCAATCACTCGCGAACTCCGACCAAACGATCAAACTATTTTTTAAAGACTGAAAACAGAGCCATGAGGAGGAGCAGAAGTCTAGTTTTCTCTCAGAACACTTGAATTACAATATGCTGGAAGGTTATTATGGAATTGTTGCCCAATGATGTCAAAAATATACTGACTACTGCCACTTTAAGTAGCTTAAAGGTTGGAAAAATCTTCTACACTGATGTATTCTGTATTACCTTGTTTCAGCTCTTTGTCGAAGCATATATAATGTTTACAACTTTTTTTTATGGCTGCACCATTCCATCAAATTTAAATATTCTGATGTCTTATGCATCATTTTCCCAAATTGCAGGCCGATGGACAGGGTTAATTTGAAAACATTGGGATCTCAACTACAATTAAAATCATATATATTTTCTTCTTCCAGCACATCTGCAGCCCCGAGCCAGCCGGCACATCCTGCACCTCCTCAGCCTGGACTCTGTGGCTGTAGTCAGGATCTCCACACCCAGAGAAGGACACGTTTTACTCTTGTCCACACTTCTGTACAACAGCTTCAGCACCCACAGGTTAGTTTAGCTCATTTGCACATTGAAACATGCTGAATGCAGAAAAAATTATATTCTTTCTAGGAATTGGTGCTTTGAAATTTACTTGCTATTGCTTTGCATTGGCCTCGCTTTCATAGGACCTCTGCCTCCTCCTAGTGGAGAATCATCAGCAACTGCAGTGTCCAGCAGCTTTTTTGCAGTGTTGCTCTGCATTTGCTGGCTGCTGGATTTAAGATTCAGCTATACATGGGTTAGGGTTAGCACCTGGGTGGGTTTATGTTTTTTTTTACCAGAACAAGAGAGGCAGCGATATCAATGTTTTCTTTGTGCTTCGTTTGCTTGCTTGCTTTTTGGATAAATAGATCATCAAAAACACATATATTTTGCATGGACAATGGACCTTTTTGCCTGCATAAACCACATGGTGCGTCAGTGGCCCTTTGATTTAAGTTTGATTTTTGATTTATCCGACAAATGGCCACTACACAAAGTATGAAATCATTCAACGATACCTGAGAGATTTTGTGACCCTTTGACGGCACTCCGACCCCCATGTTGGGAACAATTCATCTAATCTCATTTAATATCAAATCATCTAATCTAATGCTTTAATCTGATTTACAGGTGCTTTACTACCTCTAACCAGGTGTTCCTGAGACTCTGGACATCAGGGGGATGGACGTCAGCAGTAAGTCAGAGACTGTGCCTCCTGGCCTGGGTAGGACGTCGGTCATGTCTGGGCGTTTACTCTCAGACCCTCTGGAGAAGCTGCACAGCCAGACGGACTCTGTCCTCACAGCAGCTCGGCTCGCCCGCAGAGGATGGACGGAGGAGGGGAACAAAACAGGGTGGCAATTTTCCTATTTCGACCTCTCAGCACGTCAACCCTCTGACTCCAGGTCAGATGGGAATCAGGGTCCGAAACATGCTGAGATTTGCCTGATGGACTCCAGGAGCAGGCGGGTTCCCATCGTGAACAGCAGGAAGACGGCAGAGGACAGAGAGACGGGCTCTGAATCAAAGGCAGAAGAAACAAAACAGACTGAAGGTGCATGCTCAGCTAACAGACTGCTCGAAAGACAGACGGGTCTCTACAGTCAGGCAAGCATCCGTGTCAGGGTGTCTGGCTGTCGCACCACATGCAGACAGTCCAGAAGGTTTAAGGCCCCGATACTGCCAGTCATTGCTGAGATGTAGGCACATTTTGTTCCAGAAAGGACAATAAATTAAAGGCAAAGGTGCATGTAAAACACTTCTTCTTGGTGATAAAGAGTATAATCTATGTAGACTTTAATCGAACTGTGTTTTAAATGGAGGACTTTGATGGCGTGAATACTGTGACGGCACTTGTTGTTTTACATTAAAATGCAAATATGTACAACTGTGGGTTTGTGTTCTATTCTTCTAAAAACATAACATGGGTGTCAGCAACCTGCGGCACCAGAGCCACATACGGCTCTTTAGCTGCTCTCCAGTGGCTCCCGGTGGATTTTTAAAAATGGAAATGAATAACTGTTATGAAGGTTATGACTTTATTCTCGTAATATTACGACTTTTTTTCTCGTAAACTTCTGACTTTATTCTCATAATATTACGACTTTTTTCTCGTAAACTTCTGACTTTATTCTCATAATATTACAACTTTTTTTCTCGTAAAGTTATGACTTTATTCACGTAATATTACGACTTTTTTTCTCTTAAACGTATGCCTTTATTCTCATAATATTACGACTTTTTTTTCTTAAACTTATGACTTTATTCTCAGAATATTAAAAAATGTTTCTCTTAAACTTATGACTTTATTCTCATAATATAACGACTTTTTTTTCTTAAACTTATGACTTTATTCTCATAATATAACGACTATTTTTCTGGTAAATTTATTACTTTATTCTCATAATATAACGCTTTTTTTCTGGTAAATTTATGACTTTATTCTCATAATATAACGACTATTTTTCTGGTAAATTTATGACTTTATTCTCATAATCTCAGATTTATTTATTTTTCTCAATGTGGCCCTAATACTATAATTATAATTAATCAATTATGTATTTAATTGAATTATTAATTTAATTTATTATTATTTATTTTTTTGCTCAGATGTTTTTTTTTGCATCAGGAAGTGTTCTATTGGTCAAAACTTGACAACAATGAGGCTGATTGGTTGAAAGTGAAATAACTGGCTGCTATTGGTTGAAAACGGTCCAAGTCCCGCCTCCTCACTATTTTAGAGTGATGTATGGAGTGATGAAGGAAACGGAGGGTGATGAGAGAGCTGAGAGTTACAGAGTGATATTATTGTTACTTTAACTTGATAAACTACTGAACAGAGAGAAGTTAAACTATATTACAGTCAGTAAAGAGCTCCGTCAATTAGTGAAGAGACCTTGAAAACATCTGAGAGCCTCGTTTTATTCTGTTCTGTTCTCGGTGAGTTACAAACATTAAAGTCGTGAACTAGCAGAGAGAGACACGTGGTGCTTCTGACACGGAGTTCTGTTGTAAAGTTCTGGTTTGTATTTCTTTGATGATAGAAGTAGACACTTGACAAAAATGTAGAATGTTAAAAATCGATTTGGAGATTAATGCACACCAACACAACCAATATAAAAGTTCATTGAATAAGAGAGCAATAAAAGATGGGTATTTAAGATAATAAAAGATAAATAGAATACAAGGAAATAAAAATAACAATAAAAATAAATAAATAACAATTATGAAACTACACAAAATAAGCAGATTGTATTAAAATAATGAAATTTTAATAAAATAGAAAAAAAGCGATAATGAGCAACAATAAAATGTTGATTAAACAAAATATAGCAAAATAACACTATAATGATGGTGATAAATAAAATAAGTATAAACAATAAAGTCATGGTATAGTATTTCTAAAAAAAAAATTGAAAAAACGTAGTATAGTATGTCGGAAAATTTCATGAAAAAAAGTCATAGTATAGTATGTCAAAAGATTTTATGGAAAAAAAGATTTATAAAAAGTCTTTGTGTTGAAGTCGAAAAATTTCATCAAAAAAAGGTCATATTATGGTGTGTCGAAAATTTTTATGAAAAAGTCATAGTATAGTATGTAGAGAAATTTTGTGAAAAAAAATCATAGTATAGTATGTCGAAAAATTATGAATAAAAGTCATGGTATAGTATATCGAAAAATTTTATGAAAAAAAGTAATGTCGAAAAATTTTATGAAAAAAAGCCATAGTATAGTATGTCGAAAAGATTTCATGAAAAAAGGTTCATAGTATAGTATGTCGAAAAATTTTATTAAAAAAAAGTCATAGTATAGTATATCGAAAAATTTTATGAAAAAAGTAATGTCGAACAATTTTATGAAGAAAAGTAGTCGAAAACTTTCATGAAAAACGGTCATATATAGTATGTTGAAAAATGTTATGAAAAAAGTAATGTCGAAATATTTTATGAAAAAAAGTAATGTCGAAATATTTTATGAAAAAAAGTAATGTTGAAAAATTTCATGAAAAAAAGTAATGTTGAATAATTTTATGAAAAAGTCATATAGTTTGTCGAAAAATGTTATGAAAAAAAGTAATGTCGAAAACTTTCATGAAAAAAAGTCAAAGTATAGTTTGTCGAAAAATTTCATGAAAAAAAGTTATAGTATGGTATGTCGAAAAATTTTATGAAAAAAAGTAATGTCGAAATATTTTATGAAAAGTCAAAGTATAGTATGTCGAAATATTTTATGAAAAAAAGTAATGTTGAAAAATTTCATGAAAAAAAGTAATGTTGAATAATTTTATGAAAAAAAGTCATAGTTTGTCGAAAAATTTTATGAAAAAAAGTAATGTCGAAAACTTTCATGAAAAAAAGTCAAAGTATAGTTTGTCGAAATTTTTTTTGAAAAAAAGTAATGTCGAAATATTTAATGAAAAAAAGTAATGTCGAAAACTTTCATGAAAAAAAGTCAAAGTATAGTTTGTCGAAATTTTTTTTGAAAAAAAGTAATGTCGAAATATTTAATGAAAAAAAGTAATGTCGAAAACTTTCATGAAAAAAAGTCTTAGTATAGTATGTCGAGAAATTTTGTGAAAAAAAGTCATATGTCGAAAAATTTAATGAAAAACGGTCATATATAGTATGTCGAAAAATTTTATGAAAAAAAGTAATGTCGAAATATTTAATGAAAAAAAGTAATGTCGAAATATTTTATGAAAAGTCAAAGTATAGTATGTTGAAAAATTTCATGAAAAAAAGTAATGTTGAAAAATTTTATGAAAAAAGTCAAAGTATAGTTTGTCGAAAAATTTTATGAAAAAAAGTCTTAGTATAATATGTCGAGAAATTTTGTGAAAAAAAGTCATATGTCGAAAAATATAATGAAAAACGGTCATATATAGTATGTCGAAAAATTTTATGAAAAAAAGTAGTCGAAATATTTTATGAAAAAAAGTAGTCGAAATATTTTATGAAAAAAAGTAATGTCGAAATATTTTATGAAAAAAGTCAAAGTATAGTATGTCGAAAAATTTTATGAAAAAAAGTAATGTTGAAAACTTTTATGAAAAAAAGTCAAAGTATAGTTTGTCGAAAACTTTCATGAAAAAAAGTCAAAGTATAGTTTGTCGAGAAATTTTGTGAAAAAAAGTCATGTCGAAAAATTTCATGAAAAACGGTCATATATAGTATGTTGAAAAATGTTATGAAAAAAAGTAATGTCGAAATATTTTATGAAAAAAAGTCAAAGTATAGTATGTCGAAATATTTTATGAAAAAAAGTAATGTTGAAAAATTTCATGAAAAAAAGTCAGTATGGTATGTCGAAAAATTTTATGAAAAAAAGTAATGTTGAAAAACTATGAAAAAAAGTCAAAGTATAGTTTGTCAAAAAATTTCATGAAAAGAATATTCATAGTTTAGTATGTTGAAAAATTTCCTGAAAAAAAGTCAGTATAGTATGTCGACATTTTTTTGGAAAAAAAGGTCATAGTATAGTATATTGAAAAATGTTATGAAAAATAAGTCATAATATATATGTCAAAAAATTTCATGAAAAAAAAGATATAGTATAGTATGTTGAAAAATGTTAGCAGAAAAGGTCATAGTATAGTATGTTCAAAAATTTTATGAAAAAAAGTCATCATATAGTATGTCGGAAAATTTCATGGAAAAAGTCATAGTGTAGTATGTTCAAAAATTTCATGAAAAAAGTCATAGTATAGTATGTAGAATTTTTTATGAAAAAAAGGCATAGTATAGTATGTTGAAAAATTTCATGAAAAAAAGTCATAGTATAGTATATTGAAAAATGTCATGAAAAAAAGTCATAGTATAGTATGTCGAAATATTTCATGAAAAAAATATTCATAGTTTAGTATGTTGAAAAGTTTCCTTAAAAAAAGTCAGTATAGTATGTGGAAATTTTTTTTTGAAAAAAAGGTCATAGTATAGCATGTCGGAATATTTCATGAAAAAAAAGCATAGTATAGTATGTTGATAAATCAATGAAAAAAAACGTCATAGTATAGTATGTCGAAAAATTTCATAAAAAAACGTCATAGTATGTCGAAAAATTTCATAAAAAAAGTCATAGTATAGTATGTCGAAAAATGTCATAAAAAAACGTCATAGTATAGTATGTCGAAAAATTTCATGCGGAAAAAAAGTCATAGTATAGTATGTTGATAAATTAATGAAAAAAAACGTCATAGTATAGTATGTTGATAAATTTCATGCGGAAAAAAAGTCATAGTATAATATGTCGAAAAATTTCATGCGGAAAGAAAGTCATAGTATATATGTAGAAATTTTTTAGGAAAAAAAGGCATAGTATAGTATGTTGAAAAATTTCATGAAAAAACGTCATAGTATAGTATGTCGAAAAATTTCATGCGGAAAAAAAGTCATAGTATAGTATGTCGAAAAATTTCATGCGGAAAAAAAGTCATAGTATATATGTAGAAATTTTTTATGAAAAAAAGGCATAGTATAGTATGTTGAAAAATTTCATGAAAAAAAAGTAACAGTATAGTATGTCGAAATATTTCATGAAAAAAAGGCATAGTATAGTATATCGAAAAATGTTATGAAAAATAAGTCATGCTATATATAGTATGTTCAAAAATTTCATAAAAAAATGTCATAGTATAGTATGTCGAAAAATTTCATGCGGAAAAAAAGTCATAGTATAGTATGTTGATAAATTAATGAAAAAAAACGTCATAGTATAGTATGTCGAAAAATTTCATAAAAAAGGTCATAGTATAGTATGTCGAAAAATTTCATAAAAAAACGTCATAGTATAGTATGTAGAAAAATGTCATAAAAAAAAGTCATAGTATAGTATGTCGAAAAATTTCATGCGGAAAAAAAGTCATACTATAGTATGTTGATAAATTAATGAAAAAAAACGTCATAGTATAGTATGTTGATAAATTAATGAAAAAAACATCATAGTATAGTATGTTGATAAATTAATGAAAAAAAACGTCATAGTATAGTATGTTGATAAATTAATGAAAAAAACATCATAGTATAGTATGTTGATAAATTAATGAAAAAAACATCATAGTATAGTATGTTGATAAATTAATGAAAAAAACATAGTGTAGTATGTTGATAAATTAAATAAAAAAACGTCATAGTATAGTATGTTGATAAATTAATGAAAAAAACATAGTGTAGTATGTTGATAAATTAAATAAAAAAACGTCATAGTATAGTATGTCGAAAAATTTCATGCGGAAAAAAAGTCATAGTATAGTATGTTGATAAATTAATGAAAAAAAACGTCATAGTATAGTATGTTGATAAATTAATGAAAAAAAACGTCATAGTATAGTATGTTGATAAATTAATGAAAAAAAACGTCATAGTATAGTATGTTGATAAATTAATGAAAAAAACATCATAGTATAGTATGTTGATAAATTAATGAAAAAAAACGTCATAGTATAGTATGTCGAAAAATTTCATAAAAAAACGTCATAGTATAGTATGTAGAAAAATGTCATAAAAAAAAGTCATAGTATAGTATGTCGAAAAATTTCATGCGGAAAAAAAGTCATACTATAGTATGTTGATAAATTAATGAAAAAAAACGTCATAGTATAGTATGTTGATAAATTAATGAAAAAAACATCATAGTATAGTATGTTGATAAATTAATGAAAAAAAACGTCATAGTATAGTATGTTGATAAATTAATGAAAAAAACATCATAGTATAGTATGTTGATAAATTAATGAAAAAAACATCATAGTATAGTATGTTGATAAATTAATGAAAAAAACATAGTGTAGTATGTTGATAAATTAAATAAAAAAACGTCATAGTATAGTATGTTGATAAATTAATGAAAAAAACATAGTGTAGTATGTTGATAAATTAAATAAAAAAACGTCATAGTATAGTATGTCGAAAAATTTCATGCGGAAAAAAAGTCATAGTATAGTATGTTGATAAATTAATGAAAAAAAACGTCATAGTATAGTATGTCGAAAAATTTTATAAAAAAACGTCATAGTATAGTATGTCGAAAAATTTCATGCGGAAAAAAAGTCATAGTATAGTATGTTGATAAATTAATGAAAAAAAACGTCATAGTATAGTATGTTGATAAATTAATGAAAAAAAACGTCATAGTATAGTATGTTGAAAAATTTCATAAAAAAACGTCATAGTATGTCGAAAAATTTCATAAAAAAACGTCATAGTATGTCGAAAAATGTCATAAAAAAAAGTCATAGTATAGTATGTCGAAAAATTTCATGCGGAAAAAAAGTCATAGTATAGTATGTTGATAAATTAATGAAAAAAAATGTCATAGTATAGTATGTCGAAAAATTTTATAAAAAAACGTCATAGTATAGTATGTCGAAAAATTTCATAAAAAAACGTCATAGTATAGTATGTCGAAAAATTTCATGCGGAAAAAAAGTCATAGTATAGTATGTTGATAAATTAATGAAAAAAAACGTCATAGTATAGTATGTTGATAAATTAATGAAAAAAACATCATAGTATAGTATGTTGATAAATTAATGAAAAAAAACGTCATAGTATAGTATGTCGAAAAATTTCATAAAAAAACGTCATAGTATAGTATGTTGAAAAATTTCATGCGGAAAAAAAGTCATAGTATAGTATGTCGAAAAATTTCATGCGGAAAAAAAGTCATAGTATAATATGTCGAAAAATTTCATGCGGAAAAAAAGTCATAGTATATATGTAGAAATTTTTTATGAAAAAAAGGCATAGTATAGTATGTTGAAAAATTTCATGAAAAAAAGTCATAGTATAGTATGTCGAAAAATTTCTTGAAAAAAAAGTAACAGTATAGTATGTCGAAATATTTCATGAAAAAAAGGCATAGTATAGTATATCGAAAAATGTTATGAAAAATAAGTCATGCTATAGTATGTTCAAAAATTTCATAAAAAAATTTCATAGTATAGTATGTCGAAAAATTTCATGCGGAAAAAAAGTCATAGTATAGTATGTCGAAAAATTTCATAAAAAAACGTCATAGTATAGTATGTCGAAAAATTTCATGCGGAAAAAAAGTCATAGTATAGTATGTTGATAAATTAATGAAAAAAAACGTCATAGTATAGTATGTTGATAAATTAATGAAAAAAACATCATAGTATAGTATGTTGATAAATTAATGAAAAAAAACGTCATAGTATAGTATGTCGAAAAATTTCATAAAAAAACGTCATAGTATAGTATGTTGAAAAATTTCATGCGGAAAAAAAGTCATAGTATAGTATGTCGAAAAATTTCATGCGGAAAAAAAGTCATAGTATAATATGTCGAAAAATTTCATGCGGAAAAAAAGTCATAGTATATATGTAGAAATTTTTTATGAAAAAAAGGCATAGTATAGTATGTTGAAAAATTTCATGAAAAAAAGTCATAGTATAGTATGTCGAAAAATTTCTTGAAAAAAAAGTAACAGTATAGTATGTCGAAATATTTCATGAAAAAAAGGCATAGTATAGTATATCGAAAAATGTTATGAAAAATAAGTCATGCTGTAGTATGTTCAAAAATTTCATAAAAAAATTTCATAGTATAGTATGTCGAAAAATTTCATGCGGAAAAAAAGTCATAGTATAGTATGTCGAAAAATTTCATGCGGAAAAAAAGTCATAGTATAGTATGTTGATAAATTAATGAAAAAAAACGTCATAGTATAGTATGTTGATAAATTAATGAAAAAAACATAGTATAGTATGTTGATAAATTAATGAAAAAAAACGTCATAGTATAATATGTCGAAAAATTTCATAAAAAAAAGTCATAGTATAGTATGTCGAAAAATTTCATGCGGAAAAAAAGTCATAGTATAGTATGTTGATAAATTAATGAAAAAAAACGTCATAGTATAGTATGTTGATAAATTAATGAAAAAAACATCATAGTATAGTATGTTGATAAATTAATGAAAAAAAACGTCATAGTATAGTATGTTGATAAATTAATGAAAAAAACATAGTATAGTATGTTGATAAATTAATGAAAAAAAACGTCATAGTATAATATGTCGAAAAATTTCATAAAAAAACGTCATAGTATAGTATGTTGAAAAATTTCATGCGGAAAAAAAGTCATAGTATAGTATGTCGAAAAATGTCATAAAAAAACGTCATAGTATAGTATGTCGAAAAATTTCATGCGGAAAAAAAGTCATACTATAGTATGTTGATAAATTAATGAAAAAAAACATCATAGTATAGTATGTTGATAAATTAATGAAAAAAAACGTCATAGTATAGTATGTCGAAAAATTTCATAAAAAAACGTCATAGTATATAGTATGTCGAAAAATTTCATGCGGAAAAAAAGTCATAGTATAGTATGTTGATAAATTAATGAAAAAAAACGTCATAGTATAGTATGTCGAAAAATTTCATAAAAAAACGTCATAGTATAGTATGTCGAAAAATTTCATAAAAAAACGTCATAGTATAGTATGTCGAAAAATTTCATGCGGAAAAAAAGTCATAGTATAGTATGTCGAAAAATTTCATGCGGAAAAAAAGTCATAGTATAGTATGTTGATAAATTAATGAAAAAAAACGTCATAGTATAGTATGTTGATAAATTAATGAAAAAAAACGTCATAGTATAGTATGTCGAAAAATTTCTTGAAAAAAAAGTAACAGTATAGTATGTCGAAATATTTCATGAAAAAAAGGCATAGTATAGTATATCGAAAAATGTTATGAAAAATAAGTCATGCTATAGTATGTTCAAAAATTTCATAAAAAAATTTCATAGTATAGTATGTCGAAAAATTTCATGCGGAAAAAAAGTCATAGTATAGTATGTTGATAAATTAATGAAAAAAAACGTCATAGTATAGTATGTTGATAAATTAATGAAAAAAACATCATAGTATAGTATGTTGATAAATTAATGAAAAAAAACGTCATAGTATAGTATGTCGAAAAATTTCATAAAAAAACGTCATAGTATATAGTATGTCGAAAAATGTCATAAAAAAAAGTCATAGTATAGTATGTTGATAAATTAATGAAAAAAAACGTCATAGTATAGTATGTTGATAAATTAATGAAAAAAACATAGTATAGTATGTTGATAAATTAATGAAAAAAAACGTCATAGTATAATATGTCGAAAAATGTCATAAAAAAACGTCATAGTATAGTATGTCGAAAAATTTCATGCGGAAAAAAAGTCATACTATAGTATGTTGATAAATTAATGAAAAAAAACGTCATAGTATAGTATGTTGATAAATTAATGAAAAAAAACGTCATAGTATAGTATGTCGAAAAATTTCATAAAAAAACGTCATAGTATATAGTATGTCGAAAAATTTCATGCGGAAAAAAAGTCATAGTATAGTATGTTGATAAATTAATGAAAAAAAACGTCATAGTATAGTATGTTGATAAATTAATGAAAAAAACATCATAGTATAGTATGTTGATAAATTAATGAAAAAAAACGTCATAGTATAGTATGTCGAAAAATTTCTTGAAAAAAAAGTAACAGTATAGTATGTCGAAATATTTCATGAAAAAAAGGCATAGTATAGTATATCGAAAAATGTTATGAAAAATAAGTCATGCTATAGTATGTTCAAAAATTTCATAAAAAAATTTCATAGTATAGTATGTCGAAAAATTTCATGCGGAAAAAAAGTCATAGTATAGTATGTCGAAAAATTTCATGCGGAAAAAAAGTCATAGTATAGTATGTTGATAAATTAATGAAAAAAACATCATAGTATAGTATGTTGATAAATTAATGAATAAAAACGTCATAGTATAGTATGTTGATAAATTAATGAAAAAAAACGTCATAGTATGTTGATAAATTAATGAAAAAAAACGTCATAGAGTATGTCGAAAAATTTCATAAAAAAACGTCATAGTATAGTATGTCGAAAAATTTCATGCGGAAAAAAAGTCATAGTATAGTATGTTGATAAATTAATGAAAAAAAACGTCATAGTATAGTATGTTGATAAATTAATAAAAAAAAACGTCATAGTATAGTATGTCGAAAAATTTCATAAAAAAACGTCATAGTATATAGTATGTCGAAAAATGTCATAAAAAAACGTCATAGTATAGTATGTCGAAAAATTTCATGCGGAAAAAAAGTCATAGTATAGTATGTTGATAAATTAATGAAAAAAAACGTCATAGTATAGTATGTTGATAAATTAATGAAAAAAACATAGTATAGTATGTTGATAAATTAATGAAAAAAAACGTCATAGTATAATATGTCGAAAAATTTCATAAAAAAACGTCATAGTATAGTATGTTGAAAAATTTCATGCGGAAAAAAAGTCATAGTATAGTATGTCGAAAAATGTCATAAAAAAACGTCATAGTATATAGTATGTCGAAAAATGTCATAAAAAAAAGTCATAGTATAGTATGTTGATAAATTAATGAAAAAAAACGTCATAGTATAGTATGTTGATAAATTAATGAAAAAAACATAGTATAGTATGTTGATAAATTAATGAAAAAAAACGTCATAGTATAATATGTCGAAAAATGTCATAAAAAAACGTCATAGTATAGTATGTCGAAAAATTTCATGCGGAAAAAAAGTCATACTATAGTATGTTGATAAATTAATGAAAAAAAACGTCATAGTATAGTATGTTGATAAATTAATGAAAAAAAACGTCATAGTATAGTATGTCGAAAAATTTCATAAAAAAACGTCATAGTATATAGTATGTCGAAAAATTTCATGCGGAAAAAAAGTCATAGTATAGTATGTTGATAAATTAATGAAAAAAAACGTCATAGTATAGTATGTTGATAAATTAATGAAAAAAACATCATAGTATAGTATGTTGATAAATTAATGAAAAAAAACGTCATAGTATAGTATGTCGAAAAATTTCTTGAAAAAAAAGTAACAGTATAGTATGTCGAAATATTTCATGAAAAAAAGGCATAGTATAGTATATCGAAAAATGTTATGAAAAATAAGTCATGCTATAGTATGTTCAAAAATTTCATAAAAAAATTTCATAGTATAGTATGTCGAAAAATTTCATGCGGAAAAAAAGTCATAGTATAGTATGTTGATAAATTAATGAAAAAAACATCATAGTATAGTATGTTGATAAATTAATGAATAAAAACGTCATAGTATAGTATGTTGATAAATTAATGAAAAAAAACGTCATAGTATGTTGATAAATTAATGAAAAAAAACGTCATAGAGTATGTCGAAAAATTTCATAAAAAAACGTCATAGTATAGTATGTCGAAAAATTTCATGCGGAAAAAAAGTCATAGTATAGTATGTTGATAAATTAATGAAAAAAAACGTCATAGTATAGTATGTTGATAAATTAATGAAAAAAACATAGTATAGTATGTTGATAAATTAATGAAAAAAAACGTCATAGTATAATATGTCGAAAAATTTCATAAAAAAACGTCATAGTATAGTATGTCGAAAAATTTCATGCGGAAAAAAAGTCATAGTATAGTATGTTGATAAATTAATGAAAAAAAACGTCATAGTATAGTATGTTGATAAATTAATGAAAAAAACATCATAGTATAGTATGTTGATAAATTAATGAAAAAAAACGTCATAGTATAGTATGTCGAAAAATTTCATGCGGAAAAAAAGTCATAGTATAATATGTCGAAAAATTTCATGCGGAAAAAAAGTCATAGTATATATGTAGAAATTTTTTATGAAAAAAAGGCATAGTATAGTATGTTGAAAAATTTCATGAAAAAAAGTCATAGTATAGTATGTCGAAAAATTTCTTGAAAAAAAAGTAACAGTATAGTATGTCGAAATATTTCATGAAAAAAAGGCATAGTATAGTATATCGAAAAATGTTATGAAAAATAAGTCATGCTGTAGTATGTTCAAAAATTTCATAAAAAAATTTCATAGTATAGTATGTCGAAAAATTTCATGCGGAAAAAAAGTCATAGTATAGTATGTCGAAAAATTTCATGCGGAAAAAAAGTCATAGTATAGTATGTTGATAAATTAATGAAAAAAAACGTCATAGTATAGTATGTTGATAAATTAATGAAAAAAACATAGTATAGTATGTTGATAAATTAATGAAAAAAAACGTCATAGTATAATATGTCGAAAAATTTCATAAAAAAAAGTCATAGTATAGTATGTCGAAAAATTTCATGCGGAAAAAAAGTCATAGTATAGTATGTTGATAAATTAATGAAAAAAAACGTCATAGTATAGTATGTTGATAAATTAATGAAAAAAACATCATAGTATAGTATGTTGATAAATTAATGAAAAAAAACGTCATAGTATAGTATGTTGATAAATTAATGAAAAAAACATAGTATAGTATGTTGATAAATTAATGAAAAAAAACGTCATAGTATAATATGTCGAAAAATTTCATAAAAAAACGTCATAGTATAGTATGTTGAAAAATTTCATGCGGAAAAAAAGTCATAGTATAGTATGTCGAAAAATGTCATAAAAAAACGTCATAGTATAGTATGTCGAAAAATTTCATGCGGAAAAAAAGTCATACTATAGTATGTTGATAAATTAATGAAAAAAAACGTCATAGTATAGTATGTTGATAAATTAATGAAAAAAAACGTCATAGTATAGTATGTCGAAAAATTTCATAAAAAAACGTCATAGTATAGTATGTCGAAAAATTTCATAAAAAAACGTCATAGTATAGTATGTCGAAAAATTTCATGCGGAAAAAAAGTCATAGTATAGTATGTCGAAAAATTTCATGCGGAAAAAAAGTCATAGTATAGTATGTTGATAAATTAATGAAAAAAAACGTCATAGTATAGTATGTTGATAAATTAATGAAAAAAACATCATAGTATAGTATGTTGATAAATTAATGAAAAAAAACGTCATAGTATAGTATGTCGAAAAATTTCTTGAAAAAAAAGTAACAGTATAGTATGTCGAAATATTTCATGAAAAAAAGGCATAGTATAGTATATCGAAAAATGTTATGAAAAATAAGTCATGCTATAGTATGTTCAAAAATTTCATAAAAAAATTTCATAGTATAGTATGTCGAAAAATTTCATGCGGAAAAAAAGTCATAGTATAGTATGTTGATAAATTAATGAAAAAAACATCATAGTATAGTATGTTGATAAATTAATGAAAAAAAACGTCATAGTATATAGTATGTCGAAAAATGTCATAAAAAAAAGTCATAGTATAGTATGTTGATAAATTAATGAAAAAAAACGTCATAGTATAGTATGTTGATAAATTAATGAAAAAAAACGTCATAGTATAGTATGTCGAAAAATTTCATAAAAAAACGTCATAGTATATAGTATGTCGAAAAATTTCATGCGGAAAAAAAGTCATAGTATAGTATGTTGATAAATTAATGAAAAAAACATCATAGTATAGTATGTTGATAAATTAATGAAAAAAAACGTCATAGTATAGTATGTCGAAAAATTTCTTGAAAAAAAAGTAACAGTATAGTATGTCGAAATATTTCATGAAAAAAAGGCATAGTATAGTATATCGAAAAATGTTATGAAAAATAAGTCATGCTATAGTATGTTCAAAAATTTCATAAAAAAATTTCATAGTATAGTATGTCGAAAAATTTCATGCGGAAAAAAAGTCATAGTATAGTATGTCGAAAAATTTCATGCGGAAAAAAAGTCATAGTATAGTATGTTGATAAATTAATGAAAAAAACATCATAGTATAGTATGTTGATAAATTAATGAAAAAAAACGTCATAGTATAGTATGTCGAAAAATTTCATAAAAAAACGTCATAGTATATAGTATGTCGAAAAATGTCATAAAAAAACGTCATAGTATAGTATGTCGAAAAATTTCATGCGGAAAAAAAGTCATAGTATAGTATGTTGATAAATTAATGAAAAAAAACGTCATAGTATAGTATGTTGATAAATTAATGAAAAAAACATCATAGTATAGTATGTTGATAAATTAATGAAAAAAAACGTCATAGTATAGTATGTTGATAAATTAATGAAAAAAACATAGTATAGTATGTTGATAAATTAATGAAAAAAAACGTCATAGTATAATATGTCGAAAAATTTCATAAAAAAACGTCATAGTATAGTATGTTGAAAAATTTCATGCGGAAAAAAAGTCATAGTATAGTATGTCGAAAAATGTCATAAAAAAACGTCATAGTATAGTATGTCGAAAAATTTCATGCGGAAAAAAAGTCATACTATAGTATGTTGATAAATTAATGAAAAAAAACGTCATAGTATAGTATGTTGATAAATTAATGAAAAAAAACGTCATAGTATAGTATGTCGAAAAATTTCATAAAAAAACGTCATAGTATATAGTATGTCGAAAAATTTCATGCGGAAAAAAAGTCATAGTATAGTATGTTGATAAATTAATGAAAAAAAACGTCATAGTATAGTATGTTGATAAATTAATGAAAAAAACATCATAGTATAGTATGTTGATAAATTAATGAAAAAAAACGTCATAGTATAGTATGTCGAAAAATTTCTTGAAAAAAAAGTAACAGTATAGTATGTCGAAATATTTCATGAAAAAAAGGCATAGTATAGTATATCGAAAAATGTTATGAAAAATAAGTCATGCTATAGTATGTTCAAAAATTTCATAAAAAAATTTCATAGTATAGTATGTCGAAAAATTTCATGCGGAAAAAAAGTCATAGTATAGTATGTCGAAAAATTTCATGCGGAAAAAAAGTCATAGTATAGTATGTTGATAAATTAATGAAAAAAACATCATAGTATAGTATGTTGATAAATTAATGAATAAAAACGTCATAGTATAGTATGTTGATAAATTAATGAAAAAAAACGTCATAGTATAGTATGTCGAAAAATTTCATAAAAAAACGTCATAGTATAGTATGTCGAAAAATTTCATGCGGAAAAAAAGTCATAGTATAGTATGTCGAAAAATTTCATGCGGAAAAAAAGTCATAGTATAGTATGTTGATAAATTAATGAAAAAAAACGTCATAGGATGTTGATAAATTAATGAAAAAAAACGTCATAGAGTATGTCGAAAAATTTCATAAAAAAACGTCATAGTATAGTATGTCGAAAAATTTCATGCGGAAAAAAAGTCATAGTATAGTATGTTGATAAATTAATGAAAAAAAACGTCATAGTATAGTATGTTGATAAATTATTGAAAAAAAACGTCATAGTATAGTATGTCGAAAAATTTCATAAAAAAACGTCATAGTATAGTATGTCGAAAAATTTCATGCGGAAAAAAAGTCATAGTATAGTATGTTGATAAATTAATGAAAAAAAATGTCATAGTATAGTATGTCGAAAAATTTTATAAAAAAAAGTCATAGTATAGTATGTTGATAAATTAATGAAAAAAAACGTCATAGTATAGTATGTTGATAAATTAATGAAAAAAACATAGTATAGTATGTTGATAAATTAATGAAAAAAAACGTCATAGTATAATATGTCGAAAAATGTCATAAAAAAACGTCATAGTATATGTCGAAAAATTTCATGCGGAAAAAAAGTCATACTATAGTATGTTGATAAATTAATGAAAAAAAACGTCATAGTATAGTATGTTGATAAATTAATGAAAAAAAACGTCATAGTATAGTATGTCGAAAAATTTCATAAAAAAACGTCATAGTATATAGTATGTCGAAAAATTTCATGCGGAAAAAAAGTCATAGTATAGTATGTTGATAAATTAATGAAAAAAAACGTCATAGTATAGTATGTCGAAAAATTTCATAAAAAAACGTCATAGTATAGTATGTCGAAAAATTTCATGCGGAAAAAAAGTCATAGTATAGTATGTCGAAAAATTTCATGCGGAAAAAAAGTCATAGTATAGTATGTTGATAAATTAATGAAAAAAAACGTCATAGTATGTTGATAAATTAATGAAAAAAAACGTCATAGAGTATGTCGAAAAATTTCATAAAAAAACGTCATAGTATAGTATGTCGAAAAATTTCATGCGGAAAAAAAGTCATAGTATAGTATGTTGATAAATTAATGAAAAAAAACGTCATATGTTGATAAATTAATGAAAAAAAACGTCATAGTATAGTATGTCGAAAAATTTCATGCGGAAAAAAAGTCATAGTATAGTATGTTGATAAATTAATGAAAAAAAACGTCATAGTATAGTATGTCGAAAAATTTCATAAAAAAACGTCATAGTATAGTATGTCGAAAAATTTCATGCGGAAAAAAAGTCATAGTATAGTATGTCGAAAAATTTCATGCGGAAAAAAAGTCATAGTATAGTATGTTGATAAATTAATGAAAAAAAACGTCATAGTATAGTATGTTGATAAATTAATGAAAAAAACATAGTATAGTATGTTGATAAATTAATGAAAAAAAACGTCATAGTATAATATGTCGAAAAATTTCATAAAAAAACGTCATAGTATAGTATGTCGAAAAATGTCATAAAAAAACGTCATAGTATAGTATGTCGAAAAATTTCATGCGGAAAAAAAGTCATACTATAGTATGTTGATAAATTAATGAAAAAAAACGTCATAGTATAGTATGTCGAAAAATTTCATAAAAAAACGTCATAGTATATAGTATGTCGAAAAATGTCATAAAAAAACGTCATAGTATAGTATGTCGAAAAATTTCATGCGGAAAAAAAGTCATACTATAGTATGTTGATAAATTAATAAAAAAAAACGTCATAGTATAGTATGTCGAAAAATTTCATAAAAAAACGTCATAGTATATAGTATGTCGAAAAATGTCATAAAAAAACGTCATAGTATAGTATGTCGAAAAATTTCATGCGGAAAAAAAGTCATAGTATAGTATGTTGATAAATTAATGAAAAAAAACGTCATAGTATAGTATGTTGATAAATTAATGAAAAAAACATAGTATAGTATGTTGATAAATTAATGAAAAAAAACGTCATAGTATAATATGTCGAAAAATGTCATAAAAAAACGTCATAGTATAGTATGTCGAAAAATTTCATGCGGAAAAAAAGTCATACTATAGTATGTTGATAAATTAATGAAAAAAAACGTCATAGTATAGTATGTTGATAAATTAATGAAAAAAAACGTCATAGTATAGTATGTCGAAAAATTTCATAAAAAAACGTCATAGTATATAGTATGTCGAAAAATTTCATGCGGAAAAAAAGTCATAGTATAGTATGTTGATAAATTAATGAAAAAAAACGTCATAGTATAGTATGTTGATAAATTAATGAAAAAAACATCATAGTATAGTATGTTGATAAATTAATGAAAAAAAACGTCATAGTATAGTATGTCGAAAAATTTCTTGAAAAAAAAGTAACAGTATAGTATGTCGAAATATTTCATGAAAAAAAGGCATAGTATAGTATATCGAAAAATGTTATGAAAAATAAGTCATGCTATAGTATGTTCAAAAATTTCATAAAAAAATTTCATAGTATAGTATGTCGAAAAATTTCATGCGGAAAAAAAGTCATAGTATAGTATGTCGAAAAATTTCATGCGGAAAAAAAGTCATAGTATAGTATGTTGATAAATTAATGAAAAAAACATCATAGTATAGTATGTTGATAAATTAATGAATAAAAACGTCATAGTATAGTATGTTGATAAATTAATGAAAAAAAACGTCATAGTATGTTGATAAATTAATGAAAAAAAACGTCATAGAGTATGTCGAAAAATTTCATAAAAAAACGTCATAGTATAGTATGTCGAAAAATTTCATGCGGAAAAAAAGTCATAGTATAGTATGTTGATAAATTAATGAAAAAAAACGTCATAGTATAGTATGTTGATAAATTAATAAAAAAAAACGTCATAGTATAGTATGTCGAAAAATTTCATAAAAAAACGTCATAGTATATAGTATGTCGAAAAATGTCATAAAAAAACGTCATAGTATAGTATGTCGAAAAATTTCATGCGGAAAAAAAGTCATAGTATAGTATGTTGATAAATTAATGAAAAAAAACGTCATAGTATAGTATGTTGATAAATTAATGAAAAAAACATAGTATAGTATGTTGATAAATTAATGAAAAAAAACGTCATAGTATAATATGTCGAAAAATTTCATAAAAAAACGTCATAGTATAGTATGTTGAAAAATTTCATGCGGAAAAAAAGTCATAGTATAGTATGTCGAAAAATGTCATAAAAAAACGTCATAGTATATAGTATGTCGAAAAATGTCATAAAAAAAAGTCATAGTATAGTATGTTGATAAATTAATGAAAAAAAACGTCATAGTATAGTATGTTGATAAATTAATGAAAAAAACATAGTATAGTATGTTGATAAATTAATGAAAAAAAACGTCATAGTATAATATGTCGAAAAATGTCATAAAAAAACGTCATAGTATAGTATGTCGAAAAATTTCATGCGGAAAAAAAGTCATACTATAGTATGTTGATAAATTAATGAAAAAAAACGTCATAGTATAGTATGTTGATAAATTAATGAAAAAAAACGTCATAGTATAGTATGTCGAAAAATTTCATAAAAAAACGTCATAGTATATAGTATGTCGAAAAATTTCATGCGGAAAAAAAGTCATAGTATAGTATGTTGATAAATTAATGAAAAAAAACGTCATAGTATAGTATGTTGATAAATTAATGAAAAAAACATCATAGTATAGTATGTTGATAAATTAATGAAAAAAAACGTCATAGTATAGTATGTCGAAAAATTTCTTGAAAAAAAAGTAACAGTATAGTATGTCGAAATATTTCATGAAAAAAAGGCATAGTATAGTATATCGAAAAATGTTATGAAAAATAAGTCATGCTATAGTATGTTCAAAAATTTCATAAAAAAATTTCATAGTATAGTATGTCGAAAAATTTCATGCGGAAAAAAAGTCATAGTATAGTATGTCGAAAAATTTCATGCGGAAAAAAAGTCATAGTATAGTATGTTGATAAATTAATGAAAAAAACATCATAGTATAGTATGTTGATAAATTAATGAATAAAAACGTCATAGTATAGTATGTTGATAAATTAATGAAAAAAAACGTCATAGTATGTTGATAAATTAATGAAAAAAAACGTCATAGAGTATGTCGAAAAATTTCATAAAAAAACGTCATAGTATAGTATGTCGAAAAATTTCATGCGGAAAAAAAGTCATAGTATAGTATGTTGATAAATTAATGAAAAAAAACGTCATAGTATAGTATGTTGATAAATTAATAAAAAAAAACGTCATAGTATAGTATGTCGAAAAATTTCATAAAAAAACGTCATAGTATATAGTATGTCGAAAAATGTCATAAAAAAACGTCATAGTATAGTATGTCGAAAAATTTCATGCGGAAAAAAAGTCATAGTATAGTATGTTGATAAATTAATGAAAAAAACATAGTATAGTATGTTGATAAATTAATGAAAAAAAACGTCATAGTATAGTATGTCGAAAAATTTCTTGAAAAAAAAGTAACAGTATAGTATGTCGAAATATTTCATGAAAAAAAGGCATAGTATAGTATATCGAAAAATGTTATGAAAAATAAGTCATGCTATAGTATGTTCAAAAATTTCATAAAAAAATTTCATAGTATAGTATGTCGAAAAATTTCATGCGGAAAAAAAGTCATAGTATAGTATGTCGAAAAATTTCATGCGGAAAAAAAGTCATAGTATAGTATGTTGATAAATTAATGAAAAAAACATCATAGTATAGTATGTTGATAAATTAATGAATAAAAACGTCATAGTATAGTATGTTGATAAATTAATGAAAAAAAACGTCATAGTATGTTGATAAATTAATGAAAAAAAACGTCATAGAGTATGTCGAAAAATTTCATAAAAAAACGTCATAGTATAGTATGTCGAAAAATTTCATGCGGAAAAAAAGTCATAGTATAGTATGTTGATAAATTAATGAAAAAAAACGTCATAGTATAGTATGTTGATAAATTAATGAAAAAAACATAGTATAGTATGTTGATAAATTAATGAAAAAAAACGTCATAGTATAATATGTCGAAAAATTTCATAAAAAAACGTCATAGTATAGTATGTTGAAAAATTTCATGCGGAAAAAAAGTCATAGTATAGTATGTCGAAAAATGTCATAAAAAAACGTCATAGTATAGTATGTCGAAAAATTTCATGCGGAAAAAAAGTCATACTATAGTATGTTGATAAATTAATGAAAAAAAACGTCATAGTATAGTATGTTGATAAATTAATGAAAAAAAACGTCATAGTATAGTATGTCGAAAAATTTCATAAAAAAACGTCATAGTATAGTATGTCGAAAAATGTCATAAAAAAAAGTCATAGTATAGTATGTCGAAAAATTTCATGCGGAAAAAAAGTCATAGTATAGTATGTTGATAAATTAATGAAAAAAAACGTCATAGTATAGTATGTTGATAAATTAATGAAAAAAACATCATAGTATAGTATGTTGATAAATTAATGAAAAAAAACGTCATAGTATGTCGAAAAATTTCATGCGGAAAAAAAGTCATAGTATAATATGTCGAAAAATTTCATGCGGAAAAAAAGTCATAGTATATATGTAGAAATTTTTTATGAAAAAAAGTCATAGTATAGTATGTTGATAAATTAATGAAAAAAAATGTCATAGTATAGTATGTCGAAAAATTTCATAAAAAAACGTCATAGTATAGTCTGTCGAAAAATTTCATGCGGAAAAAAAGTCATAGTATAGTATGTTGATAAATTAATGAAAAAAAACGTCATAGTATAGTATGTTGATAAATTAATGAAAAAAAACGTCATAGTATAGTATGTTGAAAAATTTCATGCGGAAAAAAAGTCATAGTATAGTATGTCGAAAAATTTCATGCGGAAAAAAAGTCATAGTATAATATGTCGAAAAATTTCATGCGGAAAAAAAGTCATAGTATATATGTAGAAATTTTTTATGAAAAAAAGGCATAGTATAGTATGTTGAAAAATTTCATGAAAAAAAGTCATAGTATAGTATGTCGAAAAATTTCTTGAAAAAAAAGTAACAGTATAGTATGTCGAAATATTTCATGAAAAAAAGGCATAGTATAGTATATCGAAAAATGTTATGAAAAATAAGTCATGCTGTAGTATGTTCAAAAATTTCATAAAAAAATTTCATAGTATAGTATGTCGAAAAATTTCATGCGGAAAAAAAGTCATAGTATAGTATGTCGAAAAATTTCATGCGGAAAAAAAGTCATAGTATAGTATGTTGATAAATTAATGAAAAAAAACGTCATAGTATAGTATGTTGATAAATTAATGAAAAAAACATAGTATAGTATGTTGATAAATTAATGAAAAAAAACGTCATAGTATAATATGTCGAAAAATTTCATAAAAAAAAGTCATAGTATAGTATGTCGAAAAATTTCATGCGGAAAAAAAGTCATAGTATAGTATGTTGATAAATTAATGAAAAAAAACGTCATAGTATAGTATGTTGATAAATTAATGAAAAAAACATCATAGTATAGTATGTTGATAAATTAATGAAAAAAAACGTCATAGTATAGTATGTTGATAAATTAATGAAAAAAACATAGTATAGTATGTTGATAAATTAATGAAAAAAAACGTCATAGTATAATATGTCGAAAAATTTCATAAAAAAACGTCATAGTATAGTATGTTGAAAAATTTCATGCGGAAAAAAAGTCATAGTATAGTATGTCGAAAAATGTCATAAAAAAACGTCATAGTATAGTATGTCGAAAAATTTCATGCGGAAAAAAAGTCATACTATAGTATGTTGATAAATTAATGAAAAAAAACGTCATAGTATAGTATGTTGATAAATTAATGAAAAAAAACGTCATAGTATAGTATGTCGAAAAATTTCATAAAAAAACGTCATAGTATATAGTATGTCGAAAAATTTCATGCGGAAAAAAAGTCATAGTATAGTATGTTGATAAATTAATGAAAAAAAACGTCATAGTATAGTATGTCGAAAAATTTCATAAAAAAACGTCATAGTATAGTATGTCGAAAAATTTCATAAAAAAACGTCATAGTATAGTATGTCGAAAAATTTCATGCGGAAAAAAAGTCATAGTATAGTATGTCGAAAAATTTCATGCGGAAAAAAAGTCATAGTATAGTATGTTGATAAATTAATGAAAAAAAACGTCATAGTATAGTATGTTGATAAATTAATGAAAAAAACATCATAGTATAGTATGTTGATAAATTAATGAAAAAAAACGTCATAGTATAGTATGTCGAAAAATTTCTTGAAAAAAAAGTAACAGTATAGTATGTCGAAATATTTCATGAAAAAAAGGCATAGTATAGTATATCGAAAAATGTTATGAAAAATAAGTCATGCTATAGTATGTTCAAAAATTTCATAAAAAAATTTCATAGTATAGTATGTCGAAAAATTTCATGCGGAAAAAAAGTCATAGTATAGTATGTTGATAAATTAATGAAAAAAACATCATAGTATAGTATGTTGATAAATTAATGAAAAAAAACGTCATAGTATATAGTATGTCGAAAAATGTCATAAAAAAAAGTCATAGTATAGTATGTTGATAAATTAATGAAAAAAAACGTCATAGTATAGTATGTTGATAAATTAATGAAAAAAACATAGTATAGTATGTTGATAAATTAATGAAAAAAAACGTCATAGTATAGTATGTTGATAAATTAATGAAAAAAACATAGTATAGTATGTTGATAAATTAATGAAAAAAAACGTCATAGTATAATATGTCGAAAAATGTCATAAAAAAACGTCATAGTATAGTATGTCGAAAAATTTCATGCGGAAAAAAAGTCATACTATAGTATGTTGATAAATTAATGAAAAAAAACGTCATAGTATAGTATGTTGATAAATTAATAAAAAAAACGTCATAGTATAGTATGTCGAAAAATTTCATAAAAAAACGTCATAGTATATAGTATGTCGAAAAATTTCATGCGGAAAAAAAGTCATAGTATAGTATGTTGATAAATTAATGAAAAAAACATCATAGTATAGTATGTTGATAAATTAATGAAAAAAAACGTCATAGTATAGTATGTCGAAAAATTTCTTGAAAAAAAAGTAACAGTATAGTATGTCGAAATATTTCATGAAAAAAAGGCATAGTATAGTATATCGAAAAATGTTATGAAAAATAAGTCATGCTATAGTATGTTCAAAAATTTCATAAAAAAATTTCATAGTATAGTATGTCGAAAAATTTCATGCGGAAAAAAAGTCATAGTATAGTATGTCGAAAAATTTCATGCGGAAAAAAAGTCATAGTATAGTATGTTGATAAATTAATGAAAAAAACATCATAGTATAGTATGTTGATAAATTAATGAAAAAAAACGTCATAGTATAGTATGTCGAAAAATTTCATAAAAAAACGTCATAGTATATAGTATGTCGAAAAATGTCATAAAAAAACGTCATAGTATAGTATGTCGAAAAATTTCATGCGGAAAAAAAGTCATAGTATAGTATGTTGATAAATTAATGAAAAAAAACGTCATAGTATAGTATGTTGATAAATTAATGAAAAAAACATCATAGTATAGTATGTTGATAAATTAATGAAAAAAAACGTCATAGTATAGTATGTTGATAAATTAATGAAAAAAACATAGTATAGTATGTTGATAAATTAATGAAAAAAAACGTCATAGTATAATATGTCGAAAAATTTCATAAAAAAACGTCATAGTATAGTATGTTGAAAAATTTCATGCGGAAAAAAAGTCATAGTATAGTATGTCGAAAAATGTCATAAAAAAACGTCATAGTATAGTATGTCGAAAAATTTCATGCGGAAAAAAAGTCATACTATAGTATGTTGATAAATTAATGAAAAAAAACGTCATAGTATAGTATGTTGATAAATTAATGAAAAAAAACGTCATAGTATAGTATGTCGAAAAATTTCATAAAAAAACGTCATAGTATATAGTATGTCGAAAAATTTCATGCGGAAAAAAAGTCATAGTATAGTATGTTGATAAATTAATGAAAAAAAACGTCATAGTATAGTATGTTGATAAATTAATGAAAAAAACATCATAGTATAGTATGTTGATAAATTAATGAAAAAAAACGTCATAGTATAGTATGTCGAAAAATTTCTTGAAAAAAAAGTAACAGTATAGTATGTCGAAATATTTCATGAAAAAAAGGCATAGTATAGTATATCGAAAAATGTTATGAAAAATAAGTCATGCTATAGTATGTTCAAAAATTTCATAAAAAAATTTCATAGTATAGTATGTCGAAAAATTTCATGCGGAAAAAAAGTCATAGTATAGTATGTCGAAAAATTTCATGCGGAAAAAAAGTCATAGTATAGTATGTTGATAAATTAATGAAAAAAACATCATAGTATAGTATGTTGATAAATTAATGAATAAAAACGTCATAGTATAGTATGTTGATAAATTAATGAAAAAAAACGTCATAGTATAGTATGTCGAAAAATTTCATAAAAAAACGTCATAGTATAGTATGTCGAAAAATTTCATGCGGAAAAAAAGTCATAGTATAGTATGTCGAAAAATTTCATGCGGAAAAAAAGTCATAGTATAGTATGTTGATAAATTAATGAAAAAAAACGTCATAGTATGTTGATAAATTAATGAAAAAAAACGTCATAGAGTATGTCGAAAAATTTCATAAAAAAACGTCATAGTATAGTATGTCGAAAAATTTCATGCGGAAAAAAAGTCATAGTATAGTATGTTGATAAATTAATGAAAAAAAACGTCATAGTATAGTATGTTGATAAATTATTGAAAAAAAACGTCATAGTATAGTATGTCGAAAAATTTCATAAAAAAACGTCATAGTATAGTATGTCGAAAAATTTCATGCGGAAAAAAAGTCATAGTATAGTATGTTGATAAATTAATGAAAAAAAATGTCATAGTATAGTATGTCGAAAAATTTTATAAAAAAAAGTCATAGTATAGTATGTTGATAAATTAATGAAAAAAAACGTCATAGTATAGTATGTTGATAAATTAATGAAAAAAACATAGTATAGTATGTTGATAAATTAATGAAAAAAAACGTCATAGTATAATATGTCGAAAAATGTCATAAAAAAACGTCATAGTATATGTCGAAAAATTTCATGCGGAAAAAAAGTCATACTATAGTATGTTGATAAATTAATGAAAAAAAACGTCATAGTATAGTATGTTGATAAATTAATGAAAAAAAACGTCATAGTATAGTATGTCGAAAAATTTCATAAAAAAACGTCATAGTATATAGTATGTCGAAAAATGTCATAAAAAAACGTCATAGTATAGTATGTCGAAAAATTTCATGCGGAAAAAAAGTCATAGTATAGTATGTTGATAAATTAATGAAAAAAAACGTCATAGTATAGTATGTTGATAAATTAATGAAAAAAACATCATAGTATAGTATGTTGATAAATTAATGAAAAAAAACGTCATAGTATAGTATGTTGATAAATTAATGAAAAAAACATAGTATAGTATGTTGATAAATTAATGAAAAAAAACGTCATAGTATAATATGTCGAAAAATTTCATAAAAAAACGTCATAGTATAGTATGTTGAAAAATTTCATGCGGAAAAAAAGTCATAGTATAGTATGTCGAAAAATGTCATAAAAAAACGTCATAGTATAGTATGTCGAAAAATTTCATGCGGAAAAAAAGTCATACTATAGTATGTTGATATATTAATGAAAAAAAACGTCATAGTATAGTATGTTGATAAATTAATGAAAAAAAACGTCATAGTATAGTATGTCGAAAAATTTCATAAAAAAACGTCATAGTATATAGTATGTCGAAAAATTTCATGCGGAAAAAAAGTCATAGTATAGTATGTTGATAAATTAATGAAAAAAAACGTCATAGTATAGTATGTTGATAAATTAATGAAAAAAACATCATAGTATAGTATGTTGATAAATTAATGAAAAAAAAGTCATAGTATAGTATGTCGAAAAATTTCTTGAAAAAAAAGTAACAGTATAGTATGTCGAAATATTTCATGAAAAAAAGGCATAGTATAGTATATCGAAAAATGTTATGAAAAATAAGTCATGCTATAGTATGTTCAAAAATTTCATAAAAAAATTTCATAGTATAGTATGTCGAAAAATTTCATGCGGAAAAAAAGTCATAGTATAGTATGTCGAAAAATTTCATGCGGAAAAAAAGTCATAGTATAGTATGTTGATAAATTAATGAAAAAAACATCATAGTATAGTATGTTGATAAATTAATGAATAAAAACGTCATAGTATAGTATGTTGATAAATTAATGAAAAAAAACGTCATAGTATAGTATGTCGAAAAATTTCATAAAAAAACGTCATAGTATAGTATGTCGAAAAATTTCATGCGGAAAAAAAGTCATAGTATAGTATGTCGAAAAATTTCATGCGGAAAAAAAGTCATAGTATAGTATGTTGATAAATTAATGAAAAAAAACGTCATAGTATGTTGATAAATTAATGAAAAAAAACGTCATAGAGTATGTCGAAAAATTTCATAAAAAAACGTCATAGTATAGTATGTCGAAAAATTTCATGCGGAAAAAAAGTCATAGTATAGTATGTTGATAAATTAATGAAAAAAAACGTCATAGTATAGTATGTTGATAAATTATTGAAAAAAAACGTCATAGAGTATGTCGAAAAATTTCATAAAAAAACGTCATAGTATAGTATGTCGAAAAATTTCATGCGGAAAAAAAGTCATAGTATAGTATGTTGATAAATTAATGAAAAAAAATGTCATAGTATAGTATGTTGATAAATTAATGAAAAAAAACGTCATAGTATAGTATGTTGATAAATTAATGAAAAAAACATAGTATAGTATGTTGATAAATTAATGAAAAAAAACGTCATAGTATAATATGTCGAAAAATGTCATAAAAAAACGTCATAGTATATGTCGAAAAATTTCATGCGGAAAAAAAGTCATAGTATAGTATGTTGATAAATTAATGAAAAAAAACGTCATAGTATAGTATGTCGAAAAATTTCATAAAAAAACGTCATAGTATATAGTATGTCGAAAAATTTCATGCGGAAAAAAAGTCATAGTATAGTATGTTGATAAATTAATGAAAAAAAACGTCATAGTATAGTATGTTGATAAATTAATGAAAAAAACATCATAGTATAGTATGTTGATAAATTAATGAAAAAAAACGTCATAGTATAGTATGTCGAAAAATTTCTTGAAAAAAAAGTAACAGTATAGTATGTCGAAATATTTCATGAAAAAAAGGCATAGTATAGTATATCGAAAAATGTTATGAAAAATAAGTCATGCTATAGTATGTTCAAAAATTTCATAAAAAAATTTCATAGTATAGTATGTCGAAAAATTTCATGCGGAAAAAAAGTCATAGTATAGTATGTTGATAAATTAATGAAAAAAAACGTCATAGTATGTTGATAAATTAATGAAAAAAAACGTCATAGAGTATGTCGAAAAATTTCATAAAAAAACGTCATAGTATAGTATGTCGAAAAATTTCATGCGGAAAAAAAGTCATAGTATAGTATGTTGATAAATTAATGAAAAAAAACGTCATAGTATAGTATGTTGATAAATTATTGAAAAAAAACGTCATAGTATAGTATGTCGAAAAATTTCATAAAAAAACGTCATAGTATAGTATGTCGAAAAATTTCATGCGGAAAAAAAGTCATAGTATAGTATGTTGATAAATTAATGAAAAAAACATCATAGTATAGTATGTTGATAAATTAATGAATAAAAACGTCATAGTATAGTATGTTGATAAATTAATGAAAAAAAACGTCATAGTATGTTGATAAATTAATGAAAAAAAACGTCATAGTATGTTGATAAATTAATGAAAAAAAACGTCATAGAGTATGTCGAAAAATTTCATAAAAAAACGTCATAGTATAGTATGTCGAAAAATTTCATGCGGAAAAAAAGTCATAGTATAGTATGTTGATAAATTAATGAAAAAAACATCATAGTATAGTATGTTGATAAATTAATGAAAAAAAACGTCATAGTATGTTGATAAATTAATGAAAAAAAACGTCATAGTATGTTGATAAATTAATGAAAAAAAACGTCATAGAGTATGTCGAAAAATTTCATAAAAAAACGTCATAGTATAGTATGTCGAAAAATTTCATGCGGAAAAAAAGTCATAGTATAGTATGTCGAAAAATTTCATGCGGAAAAAAAGTCATAGTATAGTATGTTGATAAATTAATGAAAAAAAACGTCATAGTATGTTGATAAATTAATGAAAAAAAACGTCATAGAGTATGTCGAAAAATTTCATAAAAAAACGTCATAGTATATAGTATGTCGAAAAATGTCATAAAAAAACGTCATAGTATAGTATGTCGAAAAATTTCATGCGGAAAAAAAGTCATAGTATAGTATGTCGAAAAATTTCATGCGGAAAAACGTCATAGTATAGTATGTCGAAAAATTAATGATCCCAGATGTGTCGACATTGAAACTGTAGTAATCTTGCTGGTATGATGTCAACATACTGTCAATAGATCACCTTCACTGTCTGCTGTGAACCGCGTGCGGCTCGTGTCAAAAATAGGCGAGAACTCGACGCAACTGAGCCGCGTGAGACGGCAGTGTGGCTGCTCTAACCTGTTAACACAGACGCCGAGATAAAAAACAGCAGGTAACTCATCCGCCATGCGCTCCTGACGTTCCCAGTGTGGACACGGCGTTACTCTGCACTGTGTGTAATGATAGTAATTGTTCTATACACTTATTTGTGCATAATTGCTAAATTTCTGGTATTTTGCAAGTAATTGAAATGAGAATAAAGTTTAACAAAACATCCAGCAGGTGGTGGTATACACTCAAAATGGAAATTAAGGAGCTTTTATTGCATGACTTGGAGGTGTTGAAGCGTTATATCTTATTGTGAAGAACAGAAATAGAGTACCGGATGTGTTGACAGCATTGATGTTACATTGGGCGACACAAGAACAGCTTCATACCCTGGAAAAGCCAGCAGCGCCCAGTGTCTACAGCAAGAAAAACAAAGGTTGTACGAACTAGGCCAAGGGTGGCGCACAGCTAATTCACCGGTGTTGGCGTCTTTTTGCCGACTCTGGTAGAGAGAGAGAGCTGCATAAAAAACGGAGTCAAATTCCATGTATATATTTACTTGACAAAATAAACCTGATTTCAATACAGCAGGGGAAAAAAGCAACCAAATGCATAATGGAAATGTTTTCATTTATTTTAAACAGACAGTTAGTGCAACAAGTGTCAAAGACAGACACGATGAGAACTGAGGTAGCATTTTGCCCACTGGCAACTTTGATAAACTATTTTCATTATAAACATCTCTGTATTACGCTGTAGGAACACTGAACACTTTCCATGAAAGGCAACAATTCACAATATGTTATAACACTTTTAAACCAGTGCTTTCCACTCAAAAAGAAAAGATGAATGATGATTTTCATAAACCTTGGTTTACTTCAGGTCTCAAAAAATCTTCTTTGAAAAAACAAAATAAGCTATACAAAAAACACATTTTAAATCCAACTCCTTTAAATTTAAAAGAATAAAAAAACAAAAATAAATTTGTACATATTTTACATTCAGAAAAAAAAAAAATGTCTCAAAGAAATTTAAAGAATCAACAAATAATATAAAATCTACATGGAATGTTATTAATCAATTATACAGGCAGCTACAAATGATAACATATTTGCACTTTTTTAGATCTCTCTAAAGCATTCGACACCGTTAATCATGACATTTTGTTGGCCAAATTAAAACACTATGGTTTCCAAGGTAACACATTGAAATGGTGAACTAGTTATGAGTGGAAGAGAGCAATATGTAATAATAAATGGTAGTGCTTCAAACTTAGTTCATATAACATGTGGTGTACCACAAGGATCTATTTTAGGACCCTTATTATTTCTTATTAATGATTTTTCACTATATTGTAAATTATATTTTCCTATTTTGTTTGCTGATGATACCAACATGATTTTTATTACATACTGACTTAAACACAAATATTGGAAGATATTTTCGACTAATGACATTTTCTTTTTTCAATGTTTTAGGGACTGCTGTGCTGCCTTCAAGGTCCTGTACCCTGGAGCTCAGAAGCACCTCCTGTGGGATTGCTGGAGGACCTCAGAGGCCGTTGTGGCAGAAGCAACCTCTGGAAATCTGGCTAACACCTGTGCATCAATGACCAAGTTTGACCAGCGGATAGTCATCAAGTTGGACTTGTTCCATTGTACACACAAAAAGGCCATCTGCAAATCCGTGATGGACGAGATGAGGCGCAGCGGCAGATCACCAGAGGACATGACCAAGCAGCTGACGGAGGTGCTCCATCTGAAATATGAGAGAGCTCACCTGCAGAGCGTGCAGAACGTTAGGGATGCTGAGGCAGGAGTTTACGGCCAGAGAACCATCACTGGGCTCCTCAGACAGGTAGATACTCCTGCTCCATTTGGTGGATACGCAGATGCTGATGGCTGGTGTGGAGTGTCAATTTCTTCACACTACCTGGTCGACTGCCTGGTCCGTGAGTATCAGCGGCAAGAGCAGCTCCTCACTCAGAGCACATCAGAGAGCACTGCAGGACTAAGGTGCCACAGCCCGGAGAACTCCTGCAGAGAGTCGAGGATGTCCTCCATCACTTTCACCTGGCAAAGGATGCAAACGACCTGCACCTCTTTAAGGCTTCCATGTTGAAGGTGTGGAGGATCCAACGTGTCCACATCCCGAGAGGCTGCCTGAGCGACCCGCAGGTGGGGGATGGAATTCTTTATAGGTATGGTGGCGCATTGCAGCTTAACTACACCAAGGGCGACGGAGCGGCTGTGCCTATTTGGATCCCTGTGAGAGACACCTCTCAGCAGGAGGACTTCCATTACCACCAAGCCCAGTGGGTGACAGGCAACCGGGTGTCCTGTGAACTTTTCCAAGCCGAGGCCATGACTGGAGGGGCACGTTGGAACTTCCAGCGACTGGTGGACCTGAAGCAGCCTGATGTGCAGCTGCCAGCTGTGTTCGACCCGCTCTTAGTAGCACAGCTGAACACATGCTCTGCACGAGTCACTGGGAAGGCAAAGAATCCCGCGCTGCAGTTTTCAAACAGGGACACAGGGGAGAGATTTGGACTGCAGGATGTGGAGCCAGGCTGTCGTTCTAAACTGGGAGAAGAACGAGGCACAGCCCGACATCCCAGCTGCAGAAATGGAGACAGCGCATCACTGTCCTGTTGTGGACATTTTGAAGCGGGTGGATGCAGATTATGTTGTCATGGTACAGAGGGCTCATCCTACCACATGGCCAGCAGTGGATGAAGTATTCAGACCCTTTACTGAAGTAAAAGTACTAATTCCACACTGTAAAAAATACTCTGTTACTGTAAAAGTCCTGCATTGAAAATATTAGTTCAATAAAAGTATGTAAGTAATCATAAAACTGATTTATAATGTTTGTTTGAGTTGATGGGAGTGTAATTGTTGCTACATAATTTGATTACTTCTTCTAAACATTTTTCATGTGGTAATAGTGCTTTTATTTTGAAGGCTCAGCTAAGGCTGCAAGCAAGCGAGCAAATAATTGTGCACCGGTTAAGAGTTAAGTGCTTGTCTATATACAAAGCGTCTTGAGATAACTTCTGTTGTGATTTGACGCTTTCCAAAAATAAATTGAATTGAAATTGAATGTCACAACGGACTTTAAGTGGACGTGGATCTCTGAAGATAGAAGATTATTCCCTTTTTCAGCATGCAACCAATGAGGTATTTGGTTTGGTTTGTCTGTATTTTACTTTGTAAAATGTTATTTCACATGCTGTGCATGCTATTTTTATGTTAAGTAAACACGGTCTAACTTTTATTTTCTTGACAGTGTGTGTTCGTTTTCACGGTGGATTTGAGGGGAAGCTTTGAATAAACCAGTATCAAGAAAGCCACTTGTGTCTGCCTGTGCTTCGAGGGAATTACAATATCATTAGATTATTAATTGCAGCAGGATTTTACTGTTGTTGGTTGAGGTTTTGAACTATTTTGTATAAAACTGGAACTAATTATTTACTTTTTTAAGTTAGTTTACATATTTCCACCTTGTTGGGTCTCTAAACTATGGTGTACGGTCTAAGACCTGCTCTATATATAAAGCATCTCGAGATAACTTCTGTTCTGATTTGACGCTATATAAAAATAAATTAAATTGAATATTAATTTGTATTACCCTTTTAATTCTTATTAATTTGTATTACGTTTTACTTTACCTTTTGAAGTTTTATTAAAGTTTTTTTAACTTATTTTTATTACATTTGACTTATTTTTCCTTTGTATACATTTGTTTTGTATAGTTTCCATTTTTTATTCTATTTTACTTTTATATACCTATTATTTATTGTATTTTTGTCTTTGTGCTGCTATAACAAATAAATATCCACGCTGGGATTAATAAAAGTTTATCTAATCTTATTTTCATTATGTGTAGTTGCGATGTATATATTAATTTCATCCTATTTCACTTAAAGTTGTTCTTATTTATTGGTGCCTATAACTGTTCATTCATTATTTTCTTTACTTTGTTATATTCCACCACTGCATATGCCGACATAGTTCCATATGTGTGAGGTAAAAAAAAAAAAAAAAAACACCAGTTCATGAAGGTTCTGGAGACGCAGCAGCTGCTGGATCTCAGGCGTACTCGTGTGTTGTCGTAGGACTCCATGGCATCGTCCAACTTTTTGTTGAATAAGAGATATGTCTCTGACTTGGTCACCGTTTTGTCAAAGTCATAAAGCTCCAGCATCCCCGATCCAACTTCCTTCCTTTCCGATGAACCGACTCCGGGAACAGGACTGACCTTTTTTAACCTCATGGTGGATGCGGTGCTGCCAG